>NW_013665669.1:608057-613165 GCF_000517525.1 Limulus polyphemus | reverse complement strand
TATATGCAAATTCTTAATTGCAGGGTTGGTTGACATGCGTGTTAATCTGTCCCAAGTGAAATGTGTGAACGTGCTCTAAACCGTCATTTTGCTGGAAATGACTTGTGTGTGTGCAGTTCCAGTCATAGTTATCAAACAAAATTATGTATCATTATATAGCTGAAAGAACGTACTTTCAATTACTATGTAACTTAAATTCTCTTAACAAAGTACTTATCATAATATAACAAAATATTTCCAATAATAAATGTTTATTTACGACAGAAGCTTTCAATTACGATGAAACTATAACAACAAGTGACACGTGTTTGGATGTATTAGTGGTAAAATAAATGTAAATCTATTGATTATTTCATGCAAGAAGGAATAACATATTTTTAATTATTTCTTTATTTAATATTTAAGCTGACAAAAGTATATGAGTTATTTATGTTCACTTTTAAGTATCATGCTATTAATTCTTAATTAACCTATTTTTCAGTTCATTGAAACTTCGAGGAACTTATTCTGTGGCTACTTTAATGTGCACATATTGAGTAATTCACCAGTCTACTGTAAATTACAACCTTGAAAACATATCAAAATTAATTTGAAATATGATCTCATAAGTTTGAATTTTGGAATAATTAATTTCGTATTATGATAAAAATATATTATTAATGTTTAAGTCAATATTATTCAGAGATTTCGCGGTTCTGGTAATAACGTAAATATGTGTTAGCGAGAGGGACATGCGATATACAGTAGTAAATAAACTAATTAAGATTTTATGGACGACTGAAAGACCAAACTCGAATCCCATGGCCTATGCTACCACATAAGGTTCTTATCAGAAGTTCCCTGAAAACAGCAGCAGATAAAACTGACCAAACGTAGAACAGGAAAAAATACGTTTCCATTAATAATACTAAATATTAGTAATTAAATGGCAAAGAATGAAGTAATTATGTTTTCACTAATTTAAAAATTGCTTGATCCTTCCACATTTTTTTAAGCAAATACCTACTTTTTGTTCAAAATTTGATTGCACTTGCAAGTTTTTAAGAAAATTTGTTTAAGATGTTATTGTAAACGGATACTACTTGGTTTTAAATACTCTCCTTTGTAGCTTCATTTCTTTCAGTTTTTCTGAAAGATCGTTTACAAAAGCGTCTATCAAAGCAATGTAGTTTTTGATGTCATTAACTTAACAATAGTTAAATCTTTCAGTTAAGATATAGGGAAAATAGTTTTATTTCATTTTATGTTGTGACTTGTTACTATGTGTTGTTTCAATGATTTCAAAGGGCCAGGCATGACCTGATGTTATCATGTCTGGCTGTGGATCGTGAGGTCTTGAGTTTGAGATATGACGCCGCTAAATATACGCCGTAATTTCAAATGTGAGCATGTTATAAAAGTAACAGTCAATCCAATTATTTTGCTCAAATGTCCAAACATGGATATTGTAGCGTTGAGCACTGCTCTATAGCTGCCTTTCCTCTCGTCAGTAGTTCAAAATTAGGCACAGCTAAACTTTAATTCTCGAGGTCTCTAGCATGGTTGTTTAGCATACAAGCGTATATTGTGCCATTCAACTAGAAAAGACAAAAATCCATTTAACCCTGGTTTTCAGACAAAGAACACGTTTTTGATATTTATTACTTATGTTAATGAACCGAATTAAAACTAGAGAAATAAAAGTAATATAATATCATTTCCATGTAACACCAGAATAAAAAGTATTGAGAGAAACGTACATTGCAATTGAAGAACATCTGATAATGATTCATTTCAACTAACGACTTTCGACAAAATAAAATATTTTGTATCCCAAATTTTTGATTTTCCTTTGTTACTGGCGTTGTGCATTTAATGAGTGAAATATTACATTTTAATTTCAAAAGTTTTCCCTGGTGGCTCAGTGGTAAACCTAAGGACTTATAACGGTACAAATCGAGTTTCGATACCTGCCGTGGACAGAGCACAGATAGCCCGTTGTGTAACTTATTGCTTAACAACAAGCAAACAAACAACAAAATATCGAAAGTATGATTTTATTGTAAGGAATACCAATTTCTATAGAATATCTTATACTACAAGTAACTGTAGAGTCGAAGAAGAGGTTCTCTATCACTAGAAGGTAACTTTGGAGAACAAACTATTATTTTTAAATATTTAAAATTGACAATGGCATTGAGTTACTTGTCAACACTAGAAATAATATGACTAAAGGATAAAACGCGATGTAGTAGAGTGGAAACCACCTTTGTACTAAACAAAGATTAAATCTCCGGAAATATATTGTTTTCTATTTAGAGTATGAGAATAGAAAAGACAACAACACTTGAAAACATTTACTTGGGTAATTCTATTTACTAGTTTACTGAACTAACTCTTATAGCCTATTATAAAACACAGGAAACAGAAATATAGGAAAATGAAAATGTAGTTGAGATTAATGAAAAATGCAGCCGGTGATGAGAAGCTGGCTCATGTAAAGGAGTTAAAAAAATAGTTTAATATTATTGAAATTGAAGGTGATGAAATTCTTAATACATGTTAACCACTTAATCTATACTATAAAGCGACTTGTGTGTGTGTGTTTGTGTTTGTGAATATTCCACCTTTACGAACTCTAATTAATGTAAGACTTTCAGGAGTTCATGGGAATGTCCCCTGTACTTTACTAATTTTTTCGTTTTTTACGAGTTTGGTCCATATCTCCAGCATACATAGAAGTAAAAGTTAGATAAGATATTTAATATAGCTATAGTAAAATGAAGAAATTTGCCAACAGGATTGAATCTCTAAAACATTGTATGCCAGTATTCAGTAAACGTGCACAGGCACGCCATCACCGTGAAACCTATTAAATGCTAGTACTTTTTGAATGTAATCTCTAGGTTAATACCTTCCCATGCTATTTCTATAGTAATTAAGTGTTTTCCATTAACTGTTTCATTCGATTTTTTAAAATAATATTTTCTTCTTCAAGGAGAGATTCAGCATCTGCACTATTTATAAAATCAATAAATCATGCAAGTCATGAATAAGTTCGATTCTATGCAGGAAAACATAGTCTAGCTCGAAGGGAGATGTATGAATTGAGAGAAAATCGATAGTCAGAGAATATATTATTTCTAGTAATATAATCAGATGTGTAGCTGCTGGAAAAATTCCCACGTGATCATACGCATAACTAGAGTTTGAGATTCAACTAAAGAGCTTGTTATCTTGTCAAAATATTTGTTAGTATCATAAAGTTTGGGTTTCTTTCTCATTGTAAAAAGTCTACTGATATGCATAAGCAGCTATGGTTAAGATAAGATAATAACTCATGAAGATAAGTAATTATATAGAAAATATATTACAAACAAGAGAAATTAATACCAAAAATACAGATTAGTTTAAAATTTGAGAAGTGCCTCAATGAATTATGATAATTTGCAACATAATGCGACTTTGAAATTTTACAGTAGCATCTTTTGCAACATAAGAAATGACTAACAAGGAGTCAAATTTACAACGACCAAATAAATTAGATCTCAATTAACTTTTTCAACCATCACAAATGCAGCACTAATTATTATATAGCTGAAACAGTAGAAGTGCAACACAAGAGAAATAAAAAAAACCAATTATACGTTATATAAATTATTTGGGCTAATAAAACAGATTGTTTTTTGTTTGTACAATGGAAACGTTTTTCCTACCTGGTTACAACTAAATAGCATATCCTAAGATATACAATACGTCAACTCACTCCAGTTAAACTAATTCCAATAATGTACCTTCACAAAAAAGCCAGCGTTAAATTGCAAAATTTAATTTCGACACAGCTACTTCCACAAAAAGGACTCTCAGAAAGAAAAAAACACACACAATATTTTTGGGGAAATCTAACTTTATAAAAGATTTAACGAATCACTTTACACGCTCTATGTTAACCTTCAAAGCCAATAAGCACTTGTGCTGCTCGGTGGGACACTTTTATCCACTGAATCGTGAAAAAGATTTAATGTGAAGTTCCTTGTGGGAATTGTCTCCGTCTAGTATGCATTACAATGAACAACAAGTTATTACAGTCGTGTTATGAACTGAATAGTTTGTACGTTTTTTATATCAAAAATACCTGGAGCAAGACATTACAGTGCGTTATTATTTGCAAGTTATATGTTTCTCTAATCTCTAAGGTAGTGTGTTATTTTTGACATGTTATATGTTTTCTCTAATCTCTGAGTACATTAGATTCTTTGATGTTAAGAAATTCCTATTCTACCTGATATTTGATAAGAATATCTAACCAAAAGTAAGTTCATTATGAATGTTAAAACTATAAAATAGCCAATAAATCAATGGGCTAGAATCCGGGTTTCGATACCCGTGGTGGGCAGAGCACAGATAGCCCATTGTGTAGCTTTGTGCTTAACTTAAAAAACAAACAAACAAACAATAAATCAATGGACCCTATCTTATATAACAAATTGACCAAAAGTACATAATCTGATAGGTTAACTCACAAGAAAAATAAAACCTATAGTGATAAAACCTTTTAATTTTTTACAAAAAAGTACACAGACCTGCAAATTTAAACTTCATAAAAGTTTTTTGGTTTTAATAACGGATTTTCCATAATCCAGCTTCGCAGATTTCGAAAATAATAGTCTTTTTTTTTCTATCACGTAAGGATTTTTTACAAATCGGGAAGAAAAAACTCTTACCTAGATCAAATTATTATTTCGTTTACCACAATGAACATTTTTTATTATTATGTTTGGGTTCTAGAACGACCGATAAGACTTTCACGTCGCGCTTGGTCTAGAGAAATCTATAGCCAGTGGTTGTCAACATTTTAAGCATAACAAAATGTAACCCGAGTTCAATGAAAACGATTCACTTATGTAAAAGTACATATAACGTTTTGCGAAAAATCTGTATGTGATGGAAGAAATGGATATCATTTTTGGATTCAGCGTACAGAAATTACTATAGAACACGTAAAAATTTCAAGACAATAAAACTATCGACAGACCTGTGTTATTAGCCTTTGGTAGAATTTTCTACGTTTGTATTCACTGTATGATTGCAGGATGTGAAAAAAGTTGGGTAAAAAATTTAGTTGTTTT
>NW_013665669.1:598367-607647 GCF_000517525.1 Limulus polyphemus | reverse complement strand
TTAGCCTTGGTAGAATTTTCTACGTTTGTATTCACTGTATGATTGCAGGATGTGAAAAAAGTTGGGTAAAGGATTTTTAGGTTTGTTTTTAAATGTGTCATTCACGTCAGGTATTACTCACTGGAACTTATTACGTCACTGAGATAAAGAAACAGATTGTCGATTTAACCAACTGTTATTAGCTTATCTAGTGTTAACTTTACTTTATCACAATCAACTGTAGAAGTCTGGAACAAGTGAGATAAAACGGAGATTTAACAATTTAACTAACAAATTGTAACACGCCCGTCTTTATCTTGACTAAGTCTCTAGATGTGAGGCAAAAAGTATTGCATTATTAGTGAAATTAATTAATATTTAATCAGTTTGACCAACAGATGAATCAGTTAAGAAATTTTAAGTAAGTTAAAGAAACAGATGATTTATCGGTTTATATATATCAGAGGTTGACTCACTAGGTTGTTGCTATATTTTATTACAGAAGCTACCTGTAAGCGTTTTCGATAAGTTGGTAAACTAAAGCCATGATAAAACCGGATTTTAACTTGCAAGCTATGTAAACTTTATTTTGACTCTTATACCTTAGTTGTGGCAGTCATGAATAAGTCCTGAAAAGAAACAAGTTATTTCAGTGACTTTATCAAAATATACGAGTAAAATAAACAATTTTAAATAAGTTAATCAAAGAAACGAAAAATTTGTTAGTTTAATTTAAACTAAGAAAAAATTAAATAAATGTATTTAATGTATTTTATCTTGTGTTTCGACTGCTAATCTGCTGCCATTTTCAGAAAGCCCTGAAAAGGGCTATGTCTCTGGTGGTAGTGGCCAGAATTTAATTCTGTGTTTTCTTGACAGATAAACTTGTGTGATATTTGGGATCTTAAGTAATATTTTGAGCAATATTAAAGATCATAAAATGAAGGTCACCTAAAAATAATGTTGATAGAATAATGCCTTTTATAATAACAATTGTTATAGCGCTGAAAATGAATTTAACAATTATATTTTTAAAAACGTGTCCTGGAACGTCAAGGTGGAAAACTTAACAGTTGAAATTAAAGCAAGCAAACACACCATTGCAACATTCCCTGATCTATACGTAACTGGGTTTTTATGTCTCTTGTTAAAATCAGTCTGTGTTAAAAATTACTTAGCTTTACACCACGGACAGATGAGCCCCTAGAGGACTTTAGATTCTAAAGTACGTATGATTTTGCTTTACCAAGAAGAACCCCTACTATGATCAAATGGTTTAAAAACCATTACTTATTCCACTGTTTAAATATAGACTGTCCTGAACAGATATGATTGAGATATTAGTAATCAACAATAAATATCTCTTAAAACGTTAGGCTATACATGTGGCACATCTATGAATATGCGTAGAGAAGGTAGTTGAAACATGCTATTACAAGTTTTTATTGGTGGGGAAATTTTGTATAAAAGAGGATAATTAAAATCTTACTTTTACTTTACCTTAATGCTATCAGCATTCTGCAAGCCGTGTTGCTTACGATATTGCATAAGCAGCAAATTACATGCTGAACTGGGTTGGTTAAGCTGTGACCTCTGATTATGAATAAGCTCCTTTTTGTACAGAGACTCTTTTTGTTATAGGCTTTTGTTAAAATCTTAAAATACTTTGATTGGGAGACTATGTCACACTCACATAAGACTTGCACCAATAAACTAGATTTATTTGGTTTCATTGAATTAACGTGTTCTTTCTCAGATATCTGCAACCCTCTCCTGGTGTGTCCGATATAGACTTGTTTGAAACAAGCCCAATTAAATTGAAAAAATATTTTTTACGTCTTCAAGGGTGATACAAATACATTATAAACTGATGACAAGTTTTTTCATTACTGTGTTAGGTTTTTCAAAACAAATTAATATAATCAATAAAGGACATTTTTCGATAATTAAAAACAATATTTTTCAATCTTAACAGTAATTTTCTAACTAGTTTATCCAATTGGCGATAATGAATATGTTAATACTATTGGTAATAGTTTGGAGGAATCTGATAGAACTTTAAAATTGAGCTATAGAAATTAATAGCTAACTTGTGTATTAAATATGGAAATTCTTTACAATAATGGTGTTAAATGTCTCATCCATTTGAGATTTCCAAAGGTTTAGTTTATTGTTGGTACTATTAGACGACGTTACAGTAAATCTATGTTATTCCAGTTTAGCAGAGCAGAAAAAATTACATCTTAAATGTTATAAAAATAAGTACATATAAAATGTTTAAATGTGTGTGTAAACAGCTAGATGTATTTCTAATTATATTCTTTAATTTTAACGTTTATGTTACTCAGTAATAAATGATTCAAAGGAAACTGCTATATTTTAAAATAAAACAAAATAACCATTTGTTTAACTCTTTAACTCGTCATTCTACTGAAACTCTTGGTTGATTGCGACAGTAAATTACTATGATACATTTTCAAAATATTCTAACTTTTATAAACATACCAAATTATGAGCTTCTATTATAATATATAAAAACTAATTTGATTAAATTAAATAACTTAAGAAGGCTTTTTGTTAAAAACATATAACATATATAATAGAACAATATGACACTAATTTGTAATTACCAAAGTTATTTATTGATTGAACATAAAAATAAATTTCTCAGTTCGATATTCTGAATTTAGTGCGCGTAATATATTAATGTATGAAAATGTTTTTCTATATTTCGACCAGTTTTTGAAATAGCATTCTAGTTGAAAACAGGATAGTCTTTCAGTAATAGTAGAAATCAAGTAACTTAACTCAACCTTAACTTTTTTAATAACAGTAATTCAGAATATCACCTTTTAAACCTTCAGTAAAGATGAAATGTCAGCATTAAAAACGTCATCAGAAATAATGATGCTATTATAAAGGAGATATTGTTGTTGTTTAGTATACATCAGATTATCTAGGTAAAGTAGATAATATTTTAAATGATTCAACTACATTTGCTAAGATTAATCAAGATCTTACTAAAACTAGAGAAACAAAATTACAAATACATTTATCAAAATTGAACACAAATTATTTCTTAACTCATACATAACATTAGAAAATAGTCCATTGGGAAGTCATCCGGGAATCGTTATGGACTTTTTATAGTACACAAGGAAGGGACTTATAATCATGTATTATTTTGAAGGATAGTTTTTAATATTGCATCAGATTTGAAGTATGATATAAAAGTTATTAGTTTTGATATTTAAATATCAAATATTCCTTTTGAGGGAACAATATATTTAGATACTAAAGAAATTTACAATAGTAATTCAAATTAATTTTGTTTTCGAAGATCCTTGTTTTAAAAATACAGAATCTCGTGTTAAGTTTAAGTGTATTCTTCATAACCAAACTGATGAAGTAGCTAGGTATTCCAGACTGGCGCCTTCTTTATCCAACATTTTCTTTATTTTCATGAAAGGATGTTCGAAAATTCTTAAATCACTATAGAAATTATAGAAATTATATAGACAACAGTCTTACCATCTTTAGGGATCTTAATTATGTTCATCAATTTCTGAACTATCTAAATAATAAGCGTAATAGTATTACATTCATTATGGAATGCTACTAAGATAATACATTTTTGATTTTTTATAGATACATTGGTATCTAATGGTAACTTCCAGCGCCTTCCCTCTAGTCTTACACTGCTAACTTAGGGACGGCTAGCGCAGATAGCCCTCGTGTAGCTTTGCACGAAATTCAAAACAAACAAACTTCCAGCGTGTAATTTACTATAAAACATTTACTGGCTTGTATTTCAACTTTGTAAGCTACATACGAATATTGTTCAAGGAAAACTGACTCAAATCTTCATTCCTTGTGCAAATAATATCTCAAGCACTTGAGAATTCCTACACAGAAAATTTGACAACATCAAGAAGTTATTATGCAAGAATGGTGTTTCTATGTGTTAATATAAAGTGACAGCATCAAGAAGTTATTATGCAAGAATGGTGTTTCTATGTGTTAATATAAAGTGACAAGCATCAAGAAGTTATTATGCAAGAATGGTGTTTCTATGTGTTAATATAAAGTGACAACATCAAGAAGTTATTATGCAAGAATGGTGTTTCTATGTGTTAATATAAAGTGACAACATCAAGAAGTTATTATGCAAAAACGGTGTTTCTATGTGTTAATATAAAGAATAATCTGTGACTCTTTTGAAAAACGAAACATCATACAGCCATCATTATAGGAAGTTTCCAAGAATTGAATGTTTATAATTTTGCTTTATGTTGCTAAACATGATTTATGTGACAAAACAAACATCTTTATAATCACAAGTATAACTGAGGTGCATTTTTTAGTTTGATGTGGTCCGCAAATATAGACTTTCAGCACTGAAAACATGAAATGTGGTTTCTCAGTTTACTTGTCCTCATTTAAAACAAGGCTATAACGGATACACCAATAGATCGTTGCAGGTACGTGTGAAATAACGTACAAATTTAGGGACACTGAACACATCGAGTGTATCAGAGCACACCTTAATCATAAACAAAGGCAACGACTTAATCAAGACAGTTCAGCATATAATTTGCTGCTTAGGTCATAGACTAAACTATATCTGCAACATACAGTTTATAGAACGTATGTCTTAATTGTTTGTTTACTGGTTCGTTGAGCTCCCTGCTATGTTCACCTGTCAGTATTTAAATGAGAATATTAAAGATTTTTTCACTCTTTTCTATATGCATCTTTACAAACTTTTCTTGTTTTTGAAAAGATAGGTCATCGTCAAAATTTGAGAAACTACAGGGTGTTAGAGGAAAATATATTAAAGTTTAAACAGATTTAAGAAATGGATTTTCAAAAAGAACTATTTTTCTCCTAAATCCCAAGCATTTTACTAACACACTTATGTTAAATTACTAAGAAAGTTAAATACCATCCAGAAGATAACATATTTTTTAAACTTGTAATTGTTTCTAGGGTATAGAAGGTTAACTATCTGGACACCTAAAACTCGGAGTGTAAAATTTTGTTTGGGTTAATATGCTTAAACACTTTCTATTACTTTTAAGTCCTCCAATATGTCAGCGGTTAGTTTACAGACTTACAACGCTGAAAACCTGGGTTCGAGTCTTGACGGTGGACAGAGCGCAGCCTATTGTGTATCTCTGTGCTAAACCGAAAGCACATTAACTTTAATAAAAAAAAATCTTGCTAATTTTAACAAATTTGGTTTTGGCCTTTATAAAGTCAATGTGTAACACTGTTGAATGTCAGGAAAGACACTTGGCTTAAGCACAACTTTTCATTTTACGATCACAAATGGGTAATGTATACTACTGTAAAATATTTATTATTTAGAATTGTACATATATTTGATCATTGAAAAAATAATATATATGACATGTAAAATGAACTAAAAAGTTAATTTTGACAAGACCCAAAGTTCAAGCCTACAAATTTCGCCATGATCACTAAAATATTACTTTTGTGCAGCCTACCAAGCAATTAAACAACCTGAGATTCCTCAATAAAAGCCGTGTTTTTACAGACGATCATACAAAAGTTAAGATCACATTTTGAAAAAAAAATTAATTTTTAAGACATTTAACTAATTCAAAGCTGTTTGGTTTATTACATTGAATACAGAAAATCTTATACAAATTTGTTTCAATAGATACAAGTGAAAATAAATGAAAACAGTTCTATATTAATTAAGGTAAGCCATTACCTTCTCCAATCTCTTTTTTGTCCTGTTCTAGAAGTATTTGTATATATAGCTTGCTTTCAGACAATAACATTTTTAATTTGAATTGACTTATCAGTTTTTAAAAGATGTCGTGTGGAAACCACATTTACTTACATTCATTTTGTACATAATCTAATGTCACTTTTGTTATATATAATCAAAAATCACTTTAAACAATACCTGGAATTTTAGAACTCAGCTTATTTTAATTCAGACAAATGTCCCTCACTGTACTTTATATAGATGAATTCATTCGAAGGCTTTTATTTGTTTGTCGAATTTCGCGAAAAGCTACTCGAGGGTTGTCTAGCCGTCTCTGTTTTCGAAGTGATACACCAGAAGGAAGACAGCTAGTCAACACCACCTACTGTTAACTCTTGGGCTACGCTAATCAATTTGTAGAATTGAGGGTCATATTATAACATCTACATGACTGAAAGAGCCAGCATATTAGGTGACCAGCTGACTGCGTATCGAGCGCCCCAACCATCAGGCCATAATAGACCTCATTCAAAGGTATGTTATAGCAATTAATTATTCCTCCTTTAAACAATATGAAACGACATATCTTGAGGTGGAATACAATAAAATTAGTATTTTGATATAACTCAAGGATTATATAGGGTTTATTTTACATAGTGTATCTTAAAGAAATATTACATAATACAACGTTTCCAGATTTAAAGACTTGTGTATCATTCTTATTTCCAATTTAATATACAGCCAAACTTATCAAGATATATCGTGTTGTATCCAAGCATCTGTAACGATTGTGATTGCTCATACAGATAATAATAAAAATTGATTTGTGGAAATGTTTTCTGAGTTATCATTACTTGTGAACATGAGCTTTAAAGAAGTGCAAATAAATTTAGAACTTGTTGAAAGTTATATCTAGCTTGAGTATTGTGTTCATTTATATAGCTAATTTTGTAAATCCCAAACCGCAATCCAATTACACAAACTTGGAAAATAAAGAAGCTTCTTAGCAGAAATTCAGTTCGATATACTCCACAGACATGTCGAAAATTTTTCTTAACAAACAGAGACCACCTGCTTCTTGTTATATTAAATAACTTCGTTCTTCTGTTGCTTAGTTGCTTCAACTTTTTCCATTTCTTGTCATTTTCAGAATCCCTGACAAATGGAATTAAAGTCACCAACAAATTGAAATAAAAGATAAAAGGAGTCCATTTAATTTTTTATTTCTGTTACAGTAGGATAATAAATTGAATTTAACACATGGAAAATAATTATTTTGAATGCAGAACCTCATAAACAGTTGTGTCTTATATTAAAACTAAAATAAAATCTACTTAACAAATGATTAACTTTGTGTTAAATTACTAGTTCTTTTATACAGAATTTTCAGACAAACATATTTGTGAGTTTCAAATTATAGTGTTAAACTTATAATTAAGAAAAAATAAAACTTTTATTAAACACGAAATTGATTTCAGTCCGATTTTTATCACTAGATTGCATAAATGAAATTGTATTAAGTAGAACTACAATCAATACACTCAGTCAGTTTTAGGAGATTAAACAGAAAACATGATAGCTGATAAAAAATTAATTGCGATTAATTTTTAAACTCTTTAGGTACAGTTGCTATCTAAGACCGTTCTGAATATCTTGGGAACTCTAATATATATCATACTAATTTTCGATATATATTTTACATGTGAAAAACAAATTCCACTGTTCATATAAAAATATTAATTTTATAAGATCAAACATTGGTGTGAATTTAGTTTCACGTCATTGCATGAATACTGAGTAATATCTAGTTCAAATTATTTCTTCCTTAAAAATCCAATGGAAGGCTGGTTTCACATGCCTTATTTGGAGCCCAAGCTCATTCTTTGTTTTATGTAAATCTTGTATTTTGAATTCTTCCACAGCTTCACGTTATTAGAAAACCAACAAAGGCTTCTTTAGTGTTCCAAATATATAATTACTAATTGATTTTATTGGCCATGTAATATGTATAAACATCGGTTCGAATCTCATTCGTGTTATTATAGCTTGTTGAAAATTCAGTAATCATGGACTTTAGACAGTAGTGATTAAAACACTTGATATGAAAAAGCCGTCAAAGAAACATATGTACTTCGAGTAAAATCCAACCCTCACATCTGCTGAACAAAGATGCGATTTTGAATATCGTTTTTTATGATAATACGGTCATACTCTGTGATGTAAGCAAGCCAAGCGACATTGATTGAAATTACGTGTTCATACAACATGGAACTATATGAGATGTATTCGAGCAACACTCGTTTGATTCATTGATATTGATTCGTATGATTGGTTGGACCGATGGTAAACTATGTTTTATGTTCAACCAATGTGCAAATGCATGATACGTTCGAGCATTGTAAATTCTTATGTTATGTTCGAGCGATAAGGGTTTTTTCGGTATGCTCTAATAATAGGAAGTGTAAGAACAAAAGAAATCCATGTGACGTGTTAAAACGACAGGAACATTATGTTATGTTCAAGTGACATGGATCCAGTTGAGGTGATCGAAGGCACTAAATTATATTTGGTGTTCAAAACATGCGGTCTCCCGGTGGCTCAGAGTTAAGTCCTTATAACACTAAAAAACTGGAATCGATATGTTACGTTTTTAAAGAACACGGAAAGTAAGGTGTTTTATAGTAAGTAACTGTTCCTAGGTTGCATATTTAATTATAAAAAGAGCAAAGGTCCTAAGACTGAGCCCACTTAGGTACCCCACTTGTGACATGAATCCAGTTTGACTGAAATCCATTTGTAACAACCCTCTGCTTTCTTCCATCCAGCCGCTTTTTTTATCAAATTTTCTAACTTTACACGTATAGAGCTAATTTGTTTACAAGCCTTTTATGTGCCACCTTGTCAAATGCTTTCTGAAAATCCAGATACACCATATCTACACCCTTACCCTCATCTACATAAGCAGTAACCTTTTCAAAGAATGTCAAAAGATTTGTTAGGCACGATTTTCCTTTAGTGAAACCATGTTGACTATCCAATAAAATTGTAAACTTTGTTAAATGACTTTACAAAGCATCTTTTAACAGACTTTCCAAAACTTTTCCCACAACTGATGTAAGACTAATGGGTCTATAATTACTGAGACAATTTTTATCACCTCCCTTGAAAAGAGGAGTTACATTAGCTAACTTCCATTCCTCTGGTACCTGCCCACTATTGAAGGACTGACAAAAAATAGTAGCAAATGGCTCACATATCCAATCTTTAACCTCCTTCAAAACCCTTGGGGAAATATTATCTGACCCAGGAGCCTTATTATTTTTTAAACTTTCCAATTTTTTCTTAACCAGTTCAGGATTAATGCAGTCATCTTGTTCGATCTCGTTTCTATTTATCAACTGTTGAAGATGTGGAACACTGCTTATATCTTCATTAGTAAAAACCGAAGAAAAAGTAAAATTTGATAACCCAGTCATCTCATAATCATCAGATACTAGCCTTCCTTTATCATCCCTCAAGGGTCCTATCCTAACATTTTGTTTATCCTTAATGTATTTAAAG
>NW_013665669.1:568546-597448 GCF_000517525.1 Limulus polyphemus | reverse complement strand
AATTTTTCCATTTTCAGCCAACATTTTTTCATACATCCTTTTTGATGTCCTAATTTCCTGTTTTACCAACTTTATTGATGTTCTATAATCTTCTAAGTCTCCTGTCATACCAGTCAATTTAAATTTCTAACATTTATGATGCTTCTCTTTAATTATATTTCTTAAACTTTTTGTGAGCCAACCTGGTTTTTTACTAGTAGCTACCCTTTTGTTTCTATAAGGAATAAGTTTACCTTGAATATTTCCACACCTGATCAGTGTCTCCAAATAACTCAGCTGCCCAATTCACAGCAGATAACTCTTGTCGCATACCTTCAAAATTTGCATTTTCGAAATTTTTAGCCAAAATATCATTATTCCTTATCTCCATATGCAGCAAAACATTGAACCTAATAGAGCAATGATCACTTGCCCACAGATGATCCCCAATTTCCACCCCTCAATCATTTCTGCATTTGAAGTTAACAATGAGTCTAAAATAGCATTGTTTCTAGTTAGTTCCTTGACTAACTGGTGAAGAAAGCCATCCTGAACATAAAATGCTTCATATCGTACATCTTTAAATTTCCAGAAATATGAGTCTGTCACATGATTTATGACAGCTACAATAGCTGTGCGCAGTCTTGTTTACTGTGATAGAATTATCATGAATCCTTAAGAAAATGCAAAGAGAAGGAAGGTGATTTCGAAACTATTGCATTATTACTTGTATTTTCCTACGTGCATCAACAATAGATGCAAGGATTTGCTACTATCATGTACTCTAGTTAATAACTATCTATGTCTTTTACTTAAGAAATGAAGCGAGTAGACGTGTGTTCTTGATCTACTTCTACAAGTTTTGTCTGAGATCTTGCAAACGAATGCCTGATGAATAAATTTTTGATATGTTTCTAACAACAACGCATTCAGAACGTGTTATACTGTAATCAATATTTGTATGAAAATCGTACAATTGAAACAAAGAAACGACATTAATAACACTTTATTGATTGTGTGCACAAATTAAGACCCACTCAAACAATTACTGTGTAAGACCGCTTCCACCGATAAATAATAAATGAGCTGATTAATTAACAAAGTTGTTGTGTTAATGTTTTATTGAATTCATTATAATGAGTACTGGCAAAATAAAACACTAAATAGCCAACTGTTTCATTCAAATTAATTAAATTTCTATATTCCTCTTCATCCGTTTTCAGTGAGCGTGGTGTTACAGCTCCTCATATACACGATAATGACAGTGTTTGAGCTGTTACTGTTTACTTATACATAAACATATCACGATAGAATTAAGTGACACCGTTTCAGTGCTTTTTTAAATGTTTAAACTGTGTACAACACTCCTGATCTCTAAGCATTATATTGTATTATTTTAATTAATCTAGTTGCTCCCGTTGTATAGAATTTTAGGAGCAAATTCATCTCAAACTTATGGTACTTTATGTGATGTTTATATTATTTATGTAACACAATAAATTATTTACGAGCTATCAACAAAGCTCAATGTTGCATTTTATTAACCAAGGTAGCATTAGACTAATCCTGAATTCATAAACTTAAGAAATATTTTAATCGTTACTTTTCATAAGTTTAAATCATAAACAATAAAAGTTGTGTAAAAAAAGGCTACGTGGTGGTTTCGAACGATAAAGAAGTAATTAGAGGAACAAGTATATTAAAAAAGTATCCAGAGTACTGCATAAATTAAGACTCAGCCTTTCGTATATCTTTTCCCTCGGAGTTCAAAGTTAAAACGACCTTGTGTGCTGTACAAAGTAGGCTAAAACAGAGCATTTTATATTGCACATGTATGTTAATGATGAAGTATTTGCACTGCACAAGTAAATCAAAGTGTCAGCATTTGTATTGCACTTTCAAACTGAAACAGAATAACTCTTTCTATTATACTTAGAGATAAAATAAAATATATTTTGTTATACAATCTTGGCCACAATGTTTACGTACTGTTCTATATTGATGTTATCGTGTTATTGTCTACATGCATGGAGTAGTTATTGAGTAAATGCCCGAGTAGTAACAGAGTAAGGAGCGTACGATTGGACAAAAATGTACGAGTTGTTATTCTGGTCTGTATACGTTGTTTTGAGCATTTCTTCGTCAAACCATACATACACGCCTGTGTTGTATAAAATAAAGTGATTTTGGCATAATCCTTTTCGAAACCTTTGAAACTTTTCAAACTTTCAAACAATTTATTTGTATTTAGTGTACAGTCATGCCTTGTCACGTGCCAGAAGTTATAGAGCGTCAAATTGTTCGAATGTCCACAAATTGTATGAAGCAAACAGACATTGCCAGAACAGTAGGGTATCCCAATGTACTGTATCCAGAATCCTGAAACGTTATCGAACTACAGGATTCCTATTCCAAGAAAGTCTACTGGTAGACGCCAAGAAACTACTGCACTAGATGACTGTGTTTTGATCTGGTTAACACGTCAAGGTTGAAATAAGTCTTGCAACACCATACGACAGGAATGGCATGAACACATTTATTCCAGGGTATCTAGAAGAACAGTGAATAGGAGACTGACCAAGCAAGGCTGTATTGCAACAAGAAGAGCTCAATGCAAATCGATATTAATTAGAATTCACCGCCGTCACCGTGTTACTTGGACAAGACAGCATGTCAACTTACAGCTAGGATACTGGCGACATGTCATCTTTTCAGACAAGTTCTGTTTTCGGCTTGTTATAACTGTTGCTAGTATTCGTATTCGTCGTTTACAGAACAGATGAAGGAAGACTGTCTTTCCAACAGGGAACACAGGAGGTGGTGCAGTACATGTTTGGGAAGGTATTCATCATGGTGGAAACTATTCTTCATATCCTACGGGGAAACGTAAATGACGCCTCCTACAGACATCACATGGAGATGATATATCTGCCATACGCTAGGGCAAGGTTTGGCAATAACTTTGTGTTCCAGAATGACACTGCCACTACCTACAGTGCGCATATTGTATAATATTATCTCGACCAGGAGGACGTAACAAGATTGCCATGGCAAGCAAATTCTCCAGATTGTCATCCAATTTAGAACTGTTGGGCAGAACTGGGCCGGAAAATTTCTAACCACGACTCTAAACCAGTTACTGTAGATGAGTTGTAGCGCCTTCTAGTGACAAGTTGGGATGAAATCACGGTGGATTAGATCAATAAACTCATCAACAGAATGCCACGTCACCTTGCAGAAGTTATTAGAGTATGAGGAAGACCAACCAAGTACTGACTGTTTAATACGAACTAAAATAAGGTTATAGACGCTATTTATAATAGTATGATGCTATATTTTGTCATTATACATTTTTGGTAAGGTTTTGTTGTGATAGAGGAAATTCTGAATTACACATCTTTCTACAGGTGTCTGATGAAATTGTTTTCTGTTCTGATAAATCGTTCATGATGTCCCTAGGTCCTGTCTCATTATACAAATTATATATGTAGATGCTTAATATAATATGCATTTCTCAGTTTGACAGTATATTTATGTTTCTTCTTAATGATAATGATCATATTTGTTACAAAATATACAAACATTTTGGCCAAGACTGTATATATTAATTACAGTATCCGTTTCTATTGCACTTCAAAATTAAAGTATAAGTTTTTGTATTGCATAAGCTGGCTAAAGTGTATTGCACATTTCGTACTGCACATATCAATAACAGCAGAATAGTCGTGGGATAGGTTTTGCCGTGTGGTAGAGCTCTCAATTTCGTAGCTGGAGAACCAGGTTCGTATCAATGTGATATCACAAAATATTATCCGCACTTTAAGCTGTGGGTGTGTTATACGAGTGACAGTCAATTCCTTAACATGAATCGTAGATGGTAGATCTCTGCAGAACTTTTATGTTGCAGTTAAGAATTATAGAAGAACCTTTTGTACTGTGGCCATGAGCGCCACAGTAGTTTGTATCTACTGTATTGAGGTTCTGAGATTTTTTGGTTCGCTCCCTGTTAGCTTAAATGAAAATGACGCTCTATGCTGTGGGATTAATAATGTGTTATAAGAGTGCTAGTTAAATCCCGCTATCGGGCCTAACAATAGTAGCCGAAGAGTTGAAGATGGATGGTTTTAACTAGCTGCCTTCCCTCTAGTCTATCACTTCAAAATTAGGGACGGCTAACGCAGGTAACCCTCGTGTAGCTTGGCATAAAATTCAACAAACAACCAAAACTTTGTATTGCACAATCACATTGAAGAAAGACACTTCGTGATACATGTGTAAATTAAAGCAGATCTTTATGAATTACATTTAGCCCATTTGGTTTTAACGATGTAACTTAAAGTAGAACCTTCTATATTACACAAGTAAATTAAAGTACAATTTTTCGTAATGCACATCTACTTTTTAGCTAACCTTTTTTATTGCACATGTAAATGAAAGTACAAAGTTTTGTTTGGAGGCTTGAATTAAGCTAGACTTTTTGATATTGTACAAGTGAATTAAAGTACAGTCTTTTACATGGACGATATAAACTAAAGTGGATTATTTCGTATGGCACATGTACATTAAATTCAAATTTATTGTATCGCTTATCCAAATTATCACGAATTTAAGTTAAAGTTTCACTTGGAGCAACTAAATCAAAGAAGAATCTACGTGTTGTAAATCCCAAGTGAAACAATTTTTGTGTTCAGTTCTAAAGAAGCAGAAGCTTTCGGGGAAAATCTATGTTAAAGAAGAAGGTTTTGTCTAAACATTTAATTCTGAAACAAAGAGTTTCGTGTTCACGTCCAAAATAAACGTCTAATCAAATCTTAATATGAAACATCTAGTTTTAAAAAAATATTCGTTTCATTCATAAGTAGAAATAATAAAAACTGTATTACACATTTGACCTGCCATGGCCAGGTGGTTAGGTCGCTCGACTCGTAATCTGTGGGTCGCGGGTTCGAATCCCCGTCACGCCAAACATGCTCGCCCTTTCAGCCATGGGGGCGTTATAATGTGACGGTCAACCCCACTATTCGTAGTCCCAGAGTTGGCGGTGGGTGGTGATGAATAGCTGCCTTCCCTCTAGTCTTACACTGCTAATAGCCCTCGTGTAGCTTTGCGCGAAATTCATAACAAACAAACAAACAAACGTATTACACATTTCAGTTAGAGTGGAATACTTCAAGTTACACATTTAAGTAAAAGCAGAAATCTTCATGAGAAATATTTAAATTTATGTAGAATACTTCGTAAGGTACTGTTAAGTTCCAGCAGCCTAAGATTGACTTACAAAATTTATGAGTATGAACAATATTTCTAAAAACAAAGAATATGTGAGCCAGCATTGTTTTTATTAATCAAGAAACGTCTTTTTACCGCACCTCACTACCATATGTAATGTTGTTCGACCACAGCATCTAGCCTACCACATAACTGATTAGATTGAGGAACGTAATGGAACCAGATAAGATTGCTTCATTTTTAATTGTGTTTTGTTATTCATCGTAGGTAATGGAAAGTTCTTACATCCAACAAATCGATGAAGAGTAACGAAAAAATTTATAAGTCCTGCGAAGTCTTTGTTTACTATTTTACTGAAGTTTTTGAAGTATCAATACTGTAAATTACCTATACAAGTAAGGAAATATACATAATTTTAAGGTGTTTGATAATGCTACTTTATTACATAAGTAATGAGAAAGCAAATAAGAATGAAGACCTAATAATTATAGATACTAGACAAGACGAATGATTTGTCGTTTTATTTCAAACACTTATTATCTTAACAGTTTCAACTCACAAAATTTTACTCCAAAATCGTGAATTTGTTAAGTTTGTTTTAAGGCTTTTTTAGCCATTCAATGATTATTTACTGTTTTTATTTTTTGGAATGTCTATATGAAAATGAATTTATAAACTATGATTCAGTGTTTAAGGTGGTTCTTTCTGTGTTATCTTGAGGCTTTTCAACATTTTAAAAATGTACTTATTTATAGTTTAAACCAAAACAAATATATATATATATATTTATAATATTGTAAACTAAATGACATTTATCTATCTATTTATCTAATGGTTTAGCTTCTATACTTATCTATAACATTATTACAAAGTTTAAATGAATTTTCTCCACATTTTAATCAGAATTAGCCCCTAGTTGCACATTGATAAGTCTGTAGACTTATAATGCTAAAAGCCGAGTTCGTTATGTATGGTGGGTAGAGCACAGATAGCCCATTGTGCAGCTTTGTGCTTAAAAAATAAGCACATACAACCAGAGGTATTATTAAACTTTGAATTGCTGTATTTAAGTGTCGTTTTTGATAAGGAATAGACAAATACGATTTATAGTGACAGGTGATTAAAATATCATCTGGTATTTTTCCTCTTATGTAGATGTTACTTGAAATAGTTCAATGACGCGTCCACTTTATTAATAAAACCTAGTACTAGTTATCAAACTAGAATCTTAACTTACAAAAATATTGCAGTATAGCAGAACTTTAAAGACTTGTGTAAAATGAAAGCAGCGTCTTTAGCGTTTTTTGGATGTTCTCTAATATGAAACAAAAGTTTAATGCCCTTAAATACAGTTTATTTAGCAAAGAAATAAAAGCACTAGATAACAACACAGTGAATATCACAGTCACAATCTTAAGCTGGTATTATCATAACATATTTTCATTACCTTTTATTCGACACAAAAAAAAGAGGGCCCGATATGTCTTATGATTGAGTTGTCAAAAGGCATAGTTGTAGAAGGATCCAGTTGTTCAGATACCGTGAGAAACCACGAACACAAAGATCCGTAGTAAAAATCGTTCACCAGCCTCACACAACAGTATGCAACATCATCAAAAAGGATTTCCATCTAGAAACAAGGCCAACAGGATAGAGACTCATCAAAATAAGACTTCGAATCGTAACTACCATTCAATCGTGCACACCTCAAGCAGCTGTAGAAGGGAATGGGTATTCATGATATGATATATGAAGTCAAGTACATATCCAGCAATTAGCCGGACGCAATGTGTATGAATTTCTATGCGATTGGACTGTTGAAGCGGACGCTGAAATTATGTTGTCATCTTTACACTAGGTGGATTATGGAAAGCCACCAGGGAGAAACTGTATGCTTAAGACATGACAGCCTTACAATGGGGCTATTATCAAGATGAACAGTCCTAAGATAGAGCATGACTGAACATGGCGACATGGGCTGCATGTAACAACGCAATGAGACCCCAAAATACTTTTAAAATAACAGTTTAAATATAATATACTTAAATCTCTGTATAACTAACTTTGTTAAAAATTGTATTGTATTACTGATACCATTCCGACATTTGATGAATATTGTGAATATCAGGTACTATATCAAATGTTAGGTAACCAAGGCAATATATTATCCTCTTCTTCTTCTACAGCACTCCATTCTTATTAATAAACATTTTATCTAATCAATATAGCTTGCCAGTTTTGTAGCTACTCTGTTATCCTTTCAGACAATAATAAGAATTCTCTTCAGCATCCCATCTTCCGCTGATCAAAACATCTCTCTCTACTGCCATTCATCAAGGGTGATGACATAGTATCGTTATTATCTTTAGTAGATAGTACCTTGTAGACCATCAATCATATACCAACTACCTCTCTAGACATTCTTCAGACGTTCTCTGTGTACAGCTGCTCTTGCTCATAGATAGCGGATACCAACCCTTCTCTTCACGTCTTCTACGTTGATGAAAAAAATATTATTCACAATGTTTTTTTTTGTTCTTGTTTTTTTTGCATATTTGAATAAAATTTAACATAGTAATTTCCTTTCGATCGGTTAACTTAAATTATAAATGTAGCAAGAAGACATCCAAAGTGTTAGCTGTGAACACTAGCTCTTCTCTTTCTAGATGTAAGTATATCCGGTTCATACACTCGCAAAAATAAAAAAAGTTCTTTTTTCCAGAAACATTGTTATTATTTTTATTTCAATATTTTTGTGGCATAAATCAATGAGTTGGGTTATTTTTTTTTATCTAGGTTTAATAATAAATTTATTTACTTGAAATTGTTTGTAATTACTTATCACTTTCTTCATAATTTTATGTAAACGATAGTATTAATGCATGTACGTCTATGTCATGATCAGAAAAATGTAAGTGTTAATAGTTTGGAAAGTCATATATATGAATTAAATAGTAGGAATTACAACATTTTTCTATTGATTTGTATGACATTCATCGTGGATATCTTGAACTCAGTTTTGATGTTCAACAGCAGTAGATAAATAAATCAAACGATATTCTTACATGTATATCTAAGCTAGGAAGTATTTGAACTTGTCGTTAAAAGAAAAAAAAACATTCCTAATGTTCATAGACTTTAAAGTGAAAATATTTCCATGAAGTGTTGTAAATATCGACATGGCAGACGTAAAATATTGATGGGAACGCAATTAAAATAAAAAAGGACTTGTAACATGAATATTAAAGCTTTGTTTACGGATGAAATAAGTATTTCGTTTTTAAAACCGTTTTAGATTTCAAAAAACACTACGTTTCGCTAGGTTTACCTAGCATCGTCGGTTGGATACAACTGAATGATGGACGTAAGCCGATTTGTATCGCACAAATTTGTTGACAAAAACACTTCAGGATCCTTGTATCAAATTACATGTAAAGACTGTGGTAATACTTACATTGAAGAAACCAAACGACAAGTATCTACAAAATTAAAAGAACATCTAAAACCTCCTTCTCTTTTGTTTGAGCACATGGCTCAAAATAAACACTCTTTCGGTAGTAAGAAACATAGGCAGAGAAATAATATAAATAGAAGAAAAATTAAAGAAGCTCTCCTTATTAAAAAACAGAAATCTGGCATCAACCACTATTCAGCTGTAAATTTATTCTAAATTTTCCAATATTTAACATTTGTTTTTACATTGTTGCCTAGCGATATATTATAATTTCTGATACTATAAAACGTAAAGGTTTTGTTCTATCATTTAATTTTAATCACCTTACGTTGCTAGGTAACCCTAGCGAAACTAAACACAAATTTAAAACATATTACTTTGTTTATCAGTAAACCAATCTTTAATTGATGGAAACGGTTCGATATTCGTTAGGAGTTTCTACATTAGTATTAGCAAGAATGTTTACATTTATTAATAATACTGAATTTTTCTGAACCAAAGAAACCAAAACTATTATTTTTTAACGTTAGCTGTCGGTTTTGTTTGTCCTGTAGTTAGACACAAATCTACGTAATGGGCTATCTGTGCTGCGCCCATCACTATTATCGAAACCCGGTAGATGTTGGTGATATAATGTTTAAAACTTCTGTTAATTTGAAATACGCCACACATATTTTACTTTTTAGAATTTTGGTTACCTGTGACAGATTTTCTAGAAATTACTTTATACAAAAAAGGAAAAAAAAGTTAAACATTTTTTCATGATTCACATCAAACGTTGTACATACTTTCACTCTTTTTACAAATAAGAACACATATTTTAGAAAGAATGCATAGTTATAATAAGAAAACTAAAAGACATAGCCGTTTCTAATCTTGAAGTGATAGACATGAATGAAGAAAGCTCTTCAATAGCAATCACTGACAACCTTTTCGCGACTCTTGTCAGCTTGAGTATTGTAATTAGACCCTCACTTTTAAAATACACCCGCATCTCCAAAATACAGAGCGCGATTTTGCGGCATAGGGATGGGAACCGTAAATCCTCGGATTCACAATTCAGGAACTTTAGCCACAAGGTCCCGTTCGACTCTTCTTTTTAGTATTCTATGTTTTATTATTAAGAGTTTTAATATTCTATGTTTTATGATTAAGAGTTTTAGTATTCTATGTTTTATGATTAAGAGTTTTAGTATTCTATGTTTTATGATTAAGAGTTTTAGTATTCCATGTTTTATGATTAAGAGTTTTAATAATCTATGTTTTATGATTAAGAGTTTTAGTATTCTATGTTTTATGATTAAGAGTTTTAATAATCTATGTTTTATGATTAAGAGTTTTAGTATTCTATGTTTTATGATTAAGAGTTTTAATAATCTATGTTTTATGATTAAGAGTTTTAGTATTCTATGTTTTATTATTAATTATTTCAAAGCGAAGGTTTATGGTGTGAACTAGATAGATTATGTTGTCAAAATGTAAGTTAAAGATAATTACGGTAAGTATCTATATAAATATAATAGTACTGTCTATAGTCTGTTGTAAGCCCATGTAACTACTTCGTAGGGTGTGGATGGATCTTTAACAAAATTTGTGCGTAGGTTCATTAGGTCTATGCGGGGGTAGATACAAATTTTCAGTTTTGCGGTTTTTATGGACGTTTTGCGTTTTTTATCACTATTTCGCCTCTTCTAGATGGATCTTCACCAAATTTGGCAAGAAAGTTTGTTGGGCCCATGCGGAGATACATACAAAATTGTGGTTTCACATTTTGTGTTTTATAGTTTTTATAGTTATATAACTATAGTTATAGTTTTTTTACAATTACCTATTAAGGAAGCAACTTTTCATGTCCTAAGATAACGTTTCATTAATCATGAATTTACATAACTTCCGTCCAGGGAACGAGTACTCCATCTAGTTAATATTACACTATCATCTATTTAGTTTAACACCAATTATTCATCACTGTTGCTTCCTTTTTACTTAAGTGATACATTTTATGAAATAATAATATGCTATTTCTTCTCCTGCTTAATCAAAATGAATACCACATATAATATTTTGGAGAGATTTAACTCAATACCACTTATCATTGTTTTCGATCGAAAGGTTCAGAGAACAACCAATCATATTATATTTGTGTAAGCGAACGATGCCTATTATTTGAAGTAAACAAAAGTATAAAGTGATTTAAACTTTTTTTTAAATTAGCTAAAAGATACTTTCTTTAAGGATAACATAAAATATGCAATCACTAAACGCTTCTCTTCCCACCTTTCTAAAGTATTAATAAGTGAGTAAGCCGTTAATAAACTGTTTTATCTAAGTATCATGTAGGTTGTAAACCATTATTACACCGTTTTATCCAAAGATCATGTAAGTAGTAAATCATTATTAAACAGTTCTATATGAGTATCATGTAAGTAGTAAACCATTATTACATCGTTTTATCTAAATATCATGTAGGTAGTAAATCATTATTACACCGTTTTATCTAAATATCATGTAAGTAGTAAACCATTATTACATCGTTTTATCTAAATATCATGTAGGTAGTAATTCATTATTACACCGTTCTATTTATGTGTCTTGTATTCAGTAAACCTTCATTTCGCCCTTCTGTCTAAATATTATGTATTGAATAAATCCTCGTTTTGCCCTACTTTGTAATTACAGTGTAATATAAACGTTGTTATAAAACCACTCGATCTAAATATAATCTATCAACAAATCATTGCCGGGCAGATGGCTGCATAGTTGTTAGAATGACTCATTGTGAATCTGAGGTTCCGTGGGTTGTGCCCTATTACGACCGAAAAAATTGCACTCTGCACTATGGGACCCTGAGTGCGTTACAAGAGTGAAAGTCAAATCCAACTATTCGGTATAACAAGAGAAGCCCAAGAGCTGTCGGTGGGGGTTTTCTGTAGCTATCTTACCTCTGATCTGTGACTTCCAAATTAGGAATGGTGAGTGGGGATAGCCTTCGAGTGGCTTTGGGCAAAATTTACCAAACAAACAAAATACATCATTGTTATAATGTAAAGGGAAATTACGGTGTACACTATATATTGTCGTAAAACCCTTTGGTCTTAATATTGCGTAATCAATAAATCCATCCTCGTTACATTTTACTATACAAATATTCTGTACCATGCAAATTCTCGCGAAACCCATCTGTTTAACAATTAATTAATCAATAAATTCCTGTTGCAATATATTCTTGTGATACCCTAGGACTAGGCGTGGTTAGCCTTCCAGGTTGCAGATCCCAAGATCTAAGGATCTAGCAGCAATATGCTGCTGAGCGCATGAAGTTTTGGGAGCGTTATAACTTATGATATGCTCTTTATGTTGAAAAATACCAAATCGTTACGCGCTAATATGTAAATACTATGTAGCATGTATGTGGTCGTTACACATAATGTAGTCAATAGATCATTGTTACACATTTCTGTGTAATTACCAACAGACAATGAATCCCTGTTACACTTTCTGTCTAGTCTCTTTTTTCCTGGTAACGTTACTGCTATGATAACTTTCATATACAAATATATAACTTTTGGCTGAACTAGAAAAATAATAATTCCAAGCTATTCTGTTGATTGAAATACCAATCATTACGTCAATATTTATGAACAAAATTTATGAACGTGTAATATACATTTGTTAAGTATTTTTGAAAATGTATTTATTTGTTTGAAGGTAAGTTTGACAGCCTCAAAGCTGTTATTATTCAAGTTCTTAGACAAAAAAATTTAATGCCTGAGACATTAATTCAACCAGAAATTGACATTGAGAAATGAGTAGAAAACATTAACAGTATATATGAATATATAATGTATACTTAGAAAAACCTATAATTTGTTAAAGTATGATTTTATAATTTAGACTTACGATTTTATGTATGTATTTAAAAGCTCAATACTGAATACATTAACTTTAACCTAAACTACTAAATATTGTATTTGAATGGGTGTTCAGTAAAATGACAAATAATCCAAACACTCTTATGCTTAAAGAGTTAATATAACGTAAAAAAAACAACTGCTTATTATATTTCCTTAATCGTTTGTGCATTATTGTACTGCCGTGTTATTACTGTGTTTTTTATCAACTTGCACACAATACTTCTTCTTTAATTACTGTTGTATTTACAAGAGTAAAAGCAAAATTACAATCAGGGTTTTGTGAGACATTACTCACAATAAGACCGATAATTGTTAACAAATATTTATTTTCTAGCCATATACGTATTTCAAATAAGAAAACATAACGGTATCTCGACCACATACCTTGTTCTGCATTTCACAGCCGACGAGGCCTTTCTCCCAATACCAGAGTTCATCAGATCAGCTTGGTGTTTGACATACGCAACATGTAATGTCACACAAAACATACAGCGTTATGTAGCAAAATAAGAACAAATTTATTTGGTACGTTATTATATCAAAAGATATATTTATATATATAAGTCGAATAAAAATGGGGTCAGTCAGTTAATTATTTCTACATTTTAGCTACTGTTACCATATTATGGTATTTTCCTGTAGAAAATAAAGACATTAGGATTTTTCATTTGCTGGGATTTTGTCTTTACATCTGCGACGGTGACTTATTGGCCACGCTTATAACAAATAAAGGTTATTATTCAATTTCATGCAACGGTTTTCTATTTGTGTCTTTTTTATTTCTCTGTGAAGTTATCATTATTAAAATAGTAAATTAGAAACTTGGTTTGTCACGTTTAGAAATAAGCTATCTTGTAACTTTTCTATAGTTTATGTATCCATCCATTATAAATAACTGTCACCATTTTAAAAAACTGCGATTGACTTTTTTACATTAAGTGCAATAAACATGCTAATAGGTGAGAAACCACATGTGGTCATGTTAATAAATCAGTGCAGTAGTTTCTATTTCAGCAGAAATTGATTCTGCGGATTCGAAATTTTATAAATCTATAAAAGTCCGTTCTCGTCTAATATCTGTTTTAGGCTCAACTTCCAAAAAATGTGCTTTCAGAGGAAAGCATCGATAGTTAGCGGGCTTTTTTTCCCGGAGGGTGATGCAGAAGACACTGATAAATAGCCTCATCTCTTATAATGCTGTTGGCTTCGGGGTAATATATTACTCTTATACGCCTTCTAGTTTTGTAGTCATGGATAATGCACTGTTATAACCTCATGCCTCAAGTGAATTGTGTGAGTATTCAGTTTTAGTACTTACACACTGTTATAAATTAAAGCATCTAATTATGCCTTTAATCATAATTGAAATCTCCCTTCAAGAAGAGATCATTGTAACAAACCAATTTCATAAATCACTCTAATTCTAAGCATAGCTAATGTTTTCACAATAATGTGTGAAAATTAGTCAATGTGTTTGCTTTATTTCTTCATAAGCGCAAAGCTATACAATATGCTATCTGTGCTCGGCTCACTGCAGATATCGAAGCCCGATTTTTTAGGGTTATAAGTTTTCAGAATTACTTTTTTGACACCTGGTAACACTAGTCACTATACATATTGTTATAAAACATTTATAATAATAAACGTATAGAATGATTGAATCTAAAGACTTGTTCAAAGATTCATGTTTTAGTGTTAATCTCCCAAACAATGATGGTATAGTAACTCAACTGATATTATGTAAAATAGTTAAATGTAAGAACAAACCGTTGTAAGAGGATTTCGTTCTTCTTATAAATTCTGAAGTTTTTGTGTTTACAATATAGTGATTTGCTTCTTTTTTTTCTTTTTTTTTTTGCCTAATCAGAATTAATAGAATTTAGATTAATAATTTTTGTTCATTTTATTCAACTTAAATTCTAATATGATACTTGGCTTCAATCGAATGTAGTAATTATGTAACTTATCAGAAATATCTTATATTGTTTAAAAGTGTACTTTTCTCTAGGTTGAAAATTTGGAAATTGGATCTGACGTATAAAAAATCTAATAGAGTTTTAAAAATTACACTTCAAACCTCTCTTGGGTAGGCGTTTGAATAGAATATATTTTCACATCGCAAAGCATTGTTGAAAATATAAAATATTAAGAATTTGACGAAGTTTAATCAAGCAAGGTATCGATATTTGTATTTCTTTTCTGAAGCAGGCTTTATTCTAATGACTATTTGCTATTTCTGTGAAAGAGCTTTAAGCACTTTGACTGCTTCAGTTAGATTGGAATAATCAACATAAAAGATTTTAATATCATATCCAACTTTCCTTTGACTACCACAGAGCCTGCCGGACACCTGGGAATACCATGATGCTAATTAAGTTCGTCATATAAAATGTGTGTTTTGCTTACGGAATATAAAATTAATAAAAACCAAACACGCCCTGAACTAATTTTTAATTGTGCTAGCTTTTTCTAAAAAAGTTCATACATATTATAGTACTGTGGCCCTAGGGAACAAACTTCTAAAGTACAAAAAAACATAATCGTGTTTTCTCCTCTTTTCATCACATTGTGCTAAAAAATAAAAATCCATTTAAAAAACATCTAAGTTTACAAATAAGAAGAATTATGGCTGCTTATATGAGAAATTATATAATACCCATGGAAATATACAATCATTTAATGTTTTAATAGCTTTGACGTCTATTTCACTGTGTTATTTTTTAGGTTATATCCTTCTTTCGACGCTCTATAGCTTCAGGTAAAAGGATCTTTTGTTGAACTGAAAGCGAAAGATGTTACACCAACAACAGTTGCAAAAAACATCAAGAAAATGTCAAAGTTCAGAGTTTGTTATTTGTTCGTCCCAGAATAGCTTCAACATCATAAACGGACTTCGATGGTTGCGTGATCTTTCAAGAATAACTTCAGTTGTTAAATTAATTTAAACCAGGAATTCTGGAACTGAGAGCTAATGTCGATGGTAGGTGAAACAACTAATGTAAAAGTTATATATTTATAATAAGTTCAATTTGTGCTTCCTTCTTCTCTCACTTTTAGTCTCACTCTTCGCCTACACAGACTCGCCAGTGTTTTCTTCCTTTTAAATTCCACCACGCGTTATTGTGCAAGGAAAAAAATCAAATCCTTTCCTTATATGGGTGAGTATTAAGATATAAATCTTTGCCAATAGGCTGTTGTTGTTTTTAACTTAGACCTGTGTTTGTGTTTAACCAAAATGTGGTACGAGAGCTGAAAAGTTTGAAAACCACTGACGACATTTTTTCCTCTATCTTCCTTCATGTTTAACACGTCAAGGGTTATTTTTTGTAAATGTTAGTCTGTAAGTGAAGAGGGTTTGTTTTGTTTCTTGGATGATTTTAGCTAAATTAGTAAACCTAAGGAAACCTTTTAATAATGAAATAATTTAAGTACTACACGATATCAGTCCCTTTCGAAAATGTACGAACAAGGTAAGGCAGGTTCTTAAAAAACTAATCTTAAGAAACGCGTGTTTGCAAATATAGATTGTGTATTAGAAACGTTAACCATACTTATAGATGTAATCATGTAATTCCAACAGATATAACGTGCGTTATATATCAGTAACGTTAAAGAAGCTGTAGGTGGATTCAAGCAATTCCAACAGATATAACATGCACTATGTATTAACAACGTAAACAAGCTGGTAGACGGCTTCATATAATTCCAACACATATAACATGTCTTAAGCATTAGTAGCGTTAAAGAAGCTGTGGATGGATTCATGTAATTCGAACAGATAAAGTATGGATAATACATTATCAACGTTAAACAAGTTATAAGAAGGATTTACATGAATACAGTAGACATCTACTCGTTGCCTATTTTTTTGTTCGTCCAAATTTTTCCAGTAGTTACAAAACGTCAGCTATATAGGGAAACACGACTGTTGTATTTTTACTTTATATATTTTTATTTCATCGAAAGTAACACTAAATAATAGTCTATGTGCGTTAAAAATTGTTGAAACATATAAAATAACAGTCTCTGTGCGATATATCCCTAAGTTGCTCCCACCAATGCACAGTTGGCATTTTGTTAGCAATATCTGGTAGTTATAAGCATTCTAAACAGTTTCCTTTATTTTACCCAGCTAGAAATGTTAGATGAAGACGATATATGTGTACAAACAAACATACATACAAGTCATACAAACACAAAATTACTTAAGCTGTTGAAACACATAAATTAAGAACAACCCATGAGGAAAGTGTGATATTGCTATATTGTTGGTTTATGATCTTGTCATTTTAGTTAATGTTAATCTTACACTGAATGAAATCATAAACAACCAATGACAGCAGTTCAAGTACTTTATAGACACGCCTCTCACACGTTTGAACACGGGGTCAAACCTACATTTCCATCTACCTGTCTATTTCTGAGTTAAAGTCAAAATCTTAACTTGGTGATAAACTTAATTGGTAGTTGAAAGAAGAAAAGAAAAATGTAGAATATTGACTAACATCAGAGTTATTCAAACAAATTGAAAATATAATAAATTGCTTTTACACACATTTCTGAGATATGTATTCTTTTAGGATTTGCCTCAGAATGCACATAATTATAAATATTAATAAGCTTGCGAGAAAAAAAAATTTCTTTTACTATCTCGAGAATACTTCCGAATTTAAATTTAGAAACGATCTACAAATCTTCAACAAACATTAACGAGTATTAAACATTCCCTAAGAATTCCATGTAAGCTTTCCACACAATTTACTTAAAGTGTCATTATAATACTGCTTTAAAAGCGAAATAAGGTATTCAAATAATTAATTTATTGTTTCAATTTGTATTCCTAAAATTCACAGGAATAATAATAAACAAATAAAAGTTGATCAACTAGATGTACTTCCGCAGGACTCCCAAAAGTGTTTTGTTTCAAGACTAAATAAAACCAACATTAAGAGTAACAAATGTTTTTATTTCTTGCTTTTGAAGTTCATGTGTCTTGCAGTGTTGTAGCCTACAGAGTGCATAATTATTTTCGTGATTCATGGAATGCGCACGTTTTACTGACGTCACGACAGTACAACTTGCAACGTTAAGTGTCCCTTATGTAACGTCATTTTAGTGTCTATTGACAACACACTACTGTACAATGATACGAGTGGTTAAAACAGGTGACCCGAACGGCCTTCGGACCCTTTCGATGAAAAAAGGCAGATTTTTATATATTGGGTGGTGTATATTAACAGTGTTTTACATGCAAGAAAAAATGAGATCAACTAGAAACCTGATATACGGTTTCACGAAAATAGCTTTGATATTTTCTCACAGATAGCGCAGTTGAAAAATTTCCTGGATCATAATTCGCTCCAAAAAGATTGTTTGGTTTTTTTATTTGAAAGTTACATGTTATTATTTTTTGCTATCTAATAGAAAGTAAGGTAATAAAAGCTATAAGTTGCATATAAGTGCTTATTTAGATAACAACCATATCTTCATATTATCTTGCTTCATTTCTAGTATGAATATAAATAACGCATAACCTGATAGTTTCTTCCACCAAAACATTTTTTGAATAAAATAATAAACTACATTCATTAAAAACAATACCAAGTCTATATTTCAAACCTAATTGCAGCTATATAATGTATCATATTATTTTTAGGTGTGTAAAGTATTGTTATTTTCAGCCTGAACGACACCTTACGTTCAACAGACTGAATGGCCATGTCAGAGATTCTGAGGGTTCAGATATAGCCGTCCATAACTTTAAATTACTGATTTGAAAGAGAGCAGTTAGCCGACCACCATAAGGCTTTTTTCAACTCCTGAAACCTAATAACGTGATTTACTATCACTTTTTTAGCCTACCCACAAGTAGAAAACATGTTCAGTGGAATCACGGTTCGAATCTTACAACTTCTAATCTGCAGTCCAGCACGCTAAGGAGTAGGGCACGTTTGGCCTTACTTACAATGCGTGTGCGTGTTTTTAATGTATCCTCCTAAGACCTAGAAACTTTGGATTTAAGATAATCTCACAACTTTTGTGTGTTAAATCTATTGTAATGTACTATACGTGATGATTGTATTATGTTCGGGTTTCAACTAACTACTACAAAAGTTATTTCAAAAATATTCAAAACCATTATTACTTCTAAGACAAATTCTCGACGGCTAGATCTGGCAGTGGTATCAAGTATTTCAAAACACATTTATTAATTGTTATGTTTCTTTTTAAGTAAATACATGTATACAGTTATACTCATACTTATACTACTGTCCGTGATATCAGTTCAGAATTTATCAGTCATAATTTAAAACTAATTTATGATTACACTTTAGATAAATATTTAGGCAACTAATAATTAAACATCTATTACTTACCAGCCTCCAATTTTTTTCCCTGTTTTTCTATATCTTATTTTGTTTCATTTAAGGCAAAACTTTGCGTAGGAATAAAATAAAATATACTTCAGAAAATTCAGCTTACTGTAAGAATCCCAGTCTACAACCATTGTAATACACCCTGAAAGACTCTTATACACACAACCTGCTACGTAATAAGGCTGTATATTTTGAAGGCTGTGCAAGTTATAGACAAACTACTCTATTACAAAGCTGTATACCTCGAAAGCTAGATGACTTACACATAAATTCCCACAGTATAAGTATGGTTTGTTATGAATTTCGCGCAAAGATACACGACGGTTACCCGTGCTAGTCGTCCATAATTTAACAGTGAAAGATTAGAGAGAATAGTAGGATTGACTGTCACATTATAACACCCCCCACGGCTGAAAGAGCGAACCCGCAACCAGCAAACTGCAAGTCGAGCGCTCTGACCAGCTAGCCATGCCAGGCCTCCCACAGTATAAAACAAGACAATAGGACTTATACATAACCGGTAACATACAAGGACTATATAACTTCTGTATAATATTCCAAAATACAGTTCGTTTAACCATGAAGAACTACGAACGTTGTACATAACTGCTACAGTAGAATACAGAAAACCCTAAAGAAGTATGTAATACACGTATTACATGCTATAATACGATGTATGAGACCCTGGAACTTCTACACGACTTCTCAATGTGTAACGCTTTCTTTTGTATTAAGCACAGAGCTACAGAAATCCGAGATTTAGTGTTATTAGCCCTCAGACATTCCGCTGAGTAGTCGTGGTAAGGGGAGTGTGTGATGTATCCAGACCTTAAAAATGTGTATGTAGCTCAAAATATAACACATTCTTGAAGGAAATGGGGGTGTTATTACTAGAAACCAGAATAATAATGTTTAAAAGAAAATGTAGATGGAGTGATGTAATATATTTGAAACGTTTTAATAAACTTTGTCTTAAAAATTATTTTAAATTGAAATATTTCATTACTGCATGCTTTATAAATTTATAAATGTTGAAAATCTCGTTTGTTACCTATCAATTATACAAGTTATGAATACAAACACTATAAGCAGTAGAGAAAAACACCTTAAGTTTTTAATTACAATACTTTTTAAACGAAGATTATAAACACTAAGTATTAGTTGAAATCGTCAATAATTAACAGATTCTTAACTTTTTGAATACAGTTTTGCAAAAGAACAGAAGTATCCTATATATTTCTTAAATCATTTCTACAGAGCTGAATGTAAAGAAAGACCCCAGGATTGAAAAGTCATGTTTTGAAGTGTGTTTTTTTTTTTTTTTGATGAACCACATATGGCAACATAACATATCAAAGATTCCGCTAGTGTCGCTTAATGACTCGGTTTCATTTTTAGTCATCAATTTCTCAGTTAAAAAAATATTGAAGATATTACGTCAGTTTTCTGTTTTTAACGCTGTCGTCATCACGTGGTATGGAAGTGTTATCAGGTGGTATGGATGTAAGTAACGGAAACGAACTTCGATTTTTCTGCTTCTTGAAATCCTATCTTGAAACACGTTATTTCACATAATATTGCTTTGTTTTTGTTAAAACATTTAAAGTGTATAATGTATTCCATAACAACCAAATGTTCTTTCTGTGTTTTCGTTTTTCAGATATATAGTCCTTGTAAATTTACTCACACACTTATGCACGTACCTTATACACACATATATATATATATAGAGAGAGAGAGAGATAACAAAACACACACATATATAAATATATATATATGTGTGTGTGTGTGTGTGTGTATTAATATGATTTCTGTATGTTAGGTTCGCGTGTATCATTTTAATTCACAATCCATTTCTTATTATACAACTGTCTATTTATTTAATGTTTACCTTTTCAAACATGTTTTATGTAGAACTCAATGAAATTATTTTTGATTTTAAAATCACTAATTTTCCACAGAAAATGCCGCATCTGTGCCTCAGAAAACTTGTCCCTTTGTAAAAACGTTTTTCTTAGATCTTCAGTCACAGTTGTAAAAGGTAAATGAAAATGGTATGACTAAAAGTGTACACAGTGATATTAATTAATCTATTCATCAGTCAGGTTTATTGTAATTTTCATTATAATATCTATTCAGGGCGTTCCAATTATGATATAATTTAAACACTTTTATTTTTTATATCAACTAGAATCGCCCTTATATTTTTTAATTATATCGTTTAAGTTTAATTATTCTATATTAATACACTAATGATAAAATGCAAATCCTTTATAAAATATGAACAGATTACTCGACGTAAAATAATAGCGATGCAGCTTTAATTAAAGAATGTTTTTATATGACCTTGAAACATAAAAAAATCGTTTGAAATACTTAACTGTGCATACGATTACAAACACGAACAAGTCCTTCCAAGCAGTTAGATATGCATATGATTACAAACACGAAAAAATCGTTCGAATTATGGCCAGGTGGTTAGGGCGCTCGACTCGCAATCTGCGGGTCGCGGGTTCCAATCCCCGTCCCAACAAACTTGCTCGCCCTTTCAGCCGTGGGGGCGTTATAATGTGATGGTCAATCCCACTATTCGTTGGTAAAAGAGTAGCTCAAGAGTTGGCGGTGTGTGGTGATGACTAGCTGCCTTCCCTCTAATCTTACACTGCTAAATTAGGGACGGCTAGCGCAGATAGCCCTCGTGTGGGTTTGTGGGAAATTCAAAACAAACAAACCTTCGATATAGTTAAATGTGCATACGACTAGAAACACAACAAATTCTTAGAAGTACTTATATATGCATGCTACTACACACACAAACAAGTCCTTTGAAATGCTTAAGTATACATACGAGTACAAATATGAAAAAGCTATTTGAAGTTCGTAAATATGCATAAGACTACAAACACGAACAAGTCCCTTGGAAATCTTAAATATGCATGAAACTATACACATACACAAATAAGTCCCTTGAAATACTCAAGAAATACAAAAGAAGGACATCCCGGGGTCATAACGATGTTATGTTAACATTTATTAGTGGTATAAGGTTTTACTTTTTGATTTCGACGAAACTGTACTGCAGCATCTTTGTATGACGTTTCATACTTAAATATAGATGTAATACTAAAATATGTTGAATTTTTATGTGCAAATAATTCTGAAACATGAAAATTTCATTGAGCCAGGAAAATACACATACGACACTAAAACATGAACAAATATGTTAAATATAAAAAAATATGTCACAGAAACACGACAATCCTGTTAAGTATATAAGATATTAATACGATAATTAAACGTTGAGAAACCTGTTAAACATAAAATATGTATATGACACAGAAACATCAATAAATCTTTCGAACTTCCTTATATAAGACAAACAGCTCCTTTAAATTAGAAAAATACTCTCCTAAAACACAAACATCACATTTTTGAATTAAAAAATATATCCATATGTATTTTTTAATGAACATAGCAAACGACATATTTAGAGAAGTGGAATGACGATTTGGTTATACCGACAAAGAACAAAAATTAAAATAAATGTTTTGATAATAATCCATCATTTTCGTTGAGAGAACGGACTGTGTACAGAACAGTCAATAAGTAAAAAATAAACGCACTGCGTTCTTCATAGATATTTTTTGTTTGTTAGTAGTTAAGTACAAAACTACACGGGTATTGAAACCCGGTTTCTAGCATTATAAGTCCGCAGACATACCGCTATGCCACTGGGGAGCATGTAGCGTGTTAGTATTATTCGCGCGTCATTTCTTAAAATAATTAAATTCTTTTTAAACGTATACATCAGGCCATTTTGTTTAATTAATTTAGAGCTTTGAGCTTGAAATTTTCCTATTTTTTGAGCCGCTTAGTTTTAATGTAAGCGTTATCATAGGCAGTTAAGTCTAATGTTTAACTTTATTAGCGTAAGAGTGACGCGCTAGCGATATTTTATATCGACAATTTTTAATGCTTTAATATAAAATCAATAAATGTCCCAAACATTAATGTTACCGTTTCAGTAATGAATATAAAAAATATATTAATTATTAGTTTGGCTTGTTTTGTTCTTCATTATCTTATTTTTATGGGTAATTTCCAGTTTACGGGCGCTTTTTAAAGATGTTATTCGGTCAGCGTAATTGATATGTTTTTAGTAATGTTTTTGTGATATAGAACGTACCATATATAAAAATACATAATGTTTAGTTGTGCATATGCAAGTCTGAAACTTCTTTATTTTTAGCTACGTGTTCGTTGCACAGCGTATTCTTTAGTTAAGAAAATAGCTTTATGACTACTTTGAACGAGTTAAGCTATATATATAAAGTTCTGAAGAACATTATATTAAATATAAGTTAACTTTAACAAGTTAGTTAATGTCAATGCCATTTTACTGATTGAACTGCTGAAGTTTTCGTTACAATAAGTGACATAATTCAAAAGACTGTATTTTACAGCGCTATTAATTATTCAACCTGAATCTTCTTCTTTTTTAAATAAAATATTCATAACAAGAGATATAAAATACTTCTAAAAGTTATTTACACACTAAAAATAGAGCTTGACAAATGCAATCTGTTTCCAGTTTCGTTTATAGCTGAAACATTCTGCAAAAGCGTTTTACCTTACCCGAATCAATTGCACTTGTCTATCAGTCTTTCAACATGGGGCTAGGCGTGGCCAAGTAATTAGCTCGCCAGAATGTATACTCGCGAGTCGATAGTTTGCGTCTCCTTGCCGAAAAAAAAAATCGCACTTCGCATTTTGGGGTGGCGCATGCGCTATAAGAGTGACAGCCAAACCACACTACTTCACTACTAGTTCAAGAGTTATGTGCCAGTGGGAGTTGTTGACTAGCTGTCTTATCTCTAGTCTATCAGGGACAGCAAGCACAAATAGCTGTGATTTAGCTTTGCGCAAATATATATATATATATATAAACATTGAACATATATTTAGACTTTGATGTTCTTTTAGTATTGCTATCACTTCTTCAAAATACTGTATGAAAAGCAACAGAAAATACTTATGAAGTTACTTTCAGGACTCCTTGTCTATATATATATATACGTACTCTTAAATGGAATTTTCCTATAGCTTTTAACGATATCATTGTAGATTATAAGTCTAGAGGAAATCTTATCGTATTTTTAACTTCAGTCATGTGAGTTACCTTATATTAAGCCATGCTCACATTCTTTTTGTCTCTAGTCTTATCTTTGTGTTGTTATGACATTTTTTCAGTATTTGTTTGAAAGTATTTTGTACTCTGATTAATACTTTCTGACAACGTAAGTTTTAATCTCGTTTACCGCGTCTCTCTAACTTCAAAGTTTACCTAAGCTTCTTTCACACTTCATTTCTTCAAGCAAACGCTGACACAACTTATCTTCTAGTTCTGTCTGAAACCCCTTATCCCAGTTCAGGAAATAAGTTGTTTTTTTTTCTCCGTTGTTAAACTTGTACACTGCTTGCTACTAAAAATTTGACATGTCATATCCTTTTTTGATGATCTAATAAAATACAAAATGTCATATCCTTTTTTGATGATCTAATAAAATACAAAATGCTTTAGATATTGGTGTGCTACAAGAAGAAGTTTTTCCGTTATCGGCACTAAATTTTAGCTGGATAGCTAAAAGTATATCTGACTTCCCAGTATTAAATGTATTTGTTTCATTCTTCTTCGTTCGTCGTGAATATTTCAAATGTTTAATATTTTTTTCCTGACCTTGTGTTGGAATTTAACCTTGTCATTTTTTACTGGTCAACATCATTTTAGCACTGTGTGTGTGTTTATATTTTCACGCGTTCTCTAGGAAAACATAGAAAATGGTTACAATTAGAACATGAACCAGATTTTTACGTCATAAAATCGACTTTATTTCATGTCTGGAAGGAAGTAGAATGCTATAAGAATATTGAATCATTACGACATTGAGCTATATAGGGTATTAAAGGATTTCTGGTGACTGATTTTTAAATACGAATATTTGACTCGTCATTATCTTTGTTTATGCAAATTGTATAAAGTCGCGGTGTCTTCTATATTTTGACTAATGGAACTTATAACTTCAAAACGATACTGAGTCATAACAACTTCCCATCATTCAAACAAGGTATATCTCGGAATTAGGGTTTGCATCCAATGTTTACGCTTTCTTTAATACATTGTAACGAACTATAATAGGTTTTAAGCATTGTTTTATAATAATTTTATGAAATTAATGTGCGCTATTTGCAAGCAATAATGAGGTATTTTTAGGTTTCATAACTTAATCACAGTTAAGAAGCTCACCCCTTTTGTTTTTTTATGCTACAAATGATCTTATACCACAAGGGTAAATTGATAACTAAAATTTAAAATTATGTAAAAATCATATGACGATGTTACTTCCACAAATATTGCACTCCCTGATGGACATATACATGTAACAATAAATTTCTTTCTAACTGGATATCGATATATATATAATTATCAGGTCGACTTTGTTACTTCCCGTAAAGTCTGCTTACACCAGTCTTGCATTACATATTAAGCTACAACGTACAGAATGAAGAAGTTAGCGAACCATAACTCATTTTTATGGCAACAGTACGATAAAATATCACAATAAGACTGTAAATTACCTATGACGTCACTTAACGGTTTCAGTACGGGTGCGCATATAGTGTTTTAGTCATAGTTTACTCTCACTTCTTATGGTTTTTTTTTCCTCTTCGAAAGAGATGTTTTGCACAGTAACATATTTTATCTAGTGTGAGATGTTCCCACAATTCGAATTGTAGTCGCACGCTGTTTGAAACACACGTGAGATACTGTAAATAAGCTAGTGAAGTTATCCATGCAGCATTTTAGAACCCAAAAATGTAAAGAAATATTAGTCGGTCTTATCCTTATCCAACCGCCAAGTAAAAAATAATGCCTTTATAGCCGATCTTAGAAGTTGTAAGCTCTAATTACTCAGGCTTATAGTTATTTTTATTTGTTTAGAGTATTCGTGCAAAGCTACAAACAAGTTTTCTGCGATATCCCTTCCTAATTTTGAATTGGTAGACTAGAAGGAATGAAGCTAGTTAACAACACCCATCGCCAACGCTTGGTTTATTCTAACTGAACAACGGAACTTAACTGTTACTGTTATAACGCACCCACAGTCTCAAATTGAGGAGCACGATTTTGTAACAATAGGACGTAAACCCTGTGATTCACAATCCGGTACGCTAACCACAAGCTTTCTTAGATTTTACTTGTTACAATGTTTAAGCTAATGTTTGACTATTTTCTGTTTGAATTATAGTCACACGTATCAAGAACATTTAGCATTGTTGTCTTAGTATGTGGATTTAGAAGTAACTTAAATTTCTTGCTACCGAAAGCTACTGAGATATTTTTTGGATTATAGTCGATAATATCATTAAAAGCCAACTGAGTATTCAGTCTTTTCCAATCATTGTATGCTTTGGTCTCTCTTGGTTACTGATTTATTACATTGCGTATTTTAGACGTATTTTGTTATGCAAGATTGTCTTCACTAATTCAAAAGTTACGTTTCTAAAATTACTCTAGTTCTGGTTTATACAGATAGCTTACTTTCGATCAGATCTACATAATAACAAACTATTGATTTGCAAACACACTGCTTATTTTTTTACGGGAATACGGTATAGTAAACACATAAGTAAACATTTCTATCACCCAAATATTTCAATTTAATTCCTACAAGAACGTGTACACTTTATTTGTTTATATTTAGGAATGTCTGTTGTAGATTAATAATAAAACATGTGTTACACGTATATATAATTTCTTTGTTTGTGAGTACTTTGAATACTCAATCCTCTTCAAAACGAACCTCAATTACCTCGACAACAACAAATAAAGAAATGTATATCAGATCAACAGATATATGAAATTCAGAAGCAAGCTCTGGGTAATATATATATATATATATGTATAGATGACTATTCAAGCGCAGTAAGAGATCGGTTCATACACGATACGAAGATAATGTTATGTGATACCTATCTTCTGTATTCATGAAAGAAATATTTAGTAGGTGTGATCTGTTAGATTGAGTTGATGTTTAATAACTTCACGACAACAGATTAGTTTTTATGATGATGTACGGAGTTTTTGATCTGCAATAAATTAAACGTAGCACCACGTGTAAATCAAAACGTTCATAAAGCATGTATAAATCCACTCTGAAAGAAACAAGCTTGCCACATAAAGTAATAGATCAGAAGCATAACGCCGCTGTAAAATATCCTACCTGGATAATGGTTCTTTATACACTGAAGACACGTATATTACCTCCTGTTACTTTATTTATCAATGTGTAATGTGCTCAGAATCGCGTGTTTTATTTGTGTGTCTTTTTTTGTTTTTGTTTTTACAGTCTAGGTCCAGTAGGCGTCAAATGTAGATTGATATTTAGTTTATTATATAGTGATTTATAATGAACTTGTATTGGTAATGTTAAAATGATATTTAGAAAATATTTGTTTATTCATTTGTAATAGAGTAATACTACATTGAGCTACTTTTTTGTGCCCACCGCGGGAACTCGAAACCCGGGTTTTAGCGTTATAAGGCCATAAACTTACCGCTATTCCACCGGGGGTTCTGGCAAACAAATGGGTTATGTCTTCTGTTACTGTGTCTGTAGTATTAGTTGTAGCATATAGCGAACTTTCACAACTTAAAGTAGTATTAGGTAGTGTTAGCGCCGTATTATTTATAATTTCTAAAGGCCATCCACCGAGTATGTGTATACCAATCTGTAATTATATCAACGAACATGTTTTTTTTCAAAATCGAACAAAATATGACTGAATCTTTGGATTCAACTTTCACACAAAGACGGACTACACAAAGAAATAAATGTGAATTTGAAATAGACACTGAAATATTAACAGTATGCTAAATATTATGTAATTTCAGACAGCGTATTGCACCAAAAAGTGCATAAATACATGATTAATAAACAACTTTGCAAAACAGAAGTACCGGTTATAATTTGCAGATGTCTTTCTGAACTGTGATATTGTATAATGATATTATAAATAACTGGTCTTTCTTTAATAGGAAACATTTAATAAAATTATACTCATATCTTTTGTAAAAGTGACCTTCTAGAAAAGCAGATCTAAAATAAATTCTTAAAAGTGGATCTTAATTTTTAGCATTACATTAATACATTCATCATATCTTTCAATAGATATAATTTCTAAATCTAGCCTGGTTATACAAAGCAATATTGGATATTTGTTGGTTTTTTTTGAAACACAAAAGTTGGCCTGAACTTGGAACTAATGGTAATGATTCTGATGTAGCTACAACATGATATGCCCACCTAATTGAAGATAGCTTACAAAAAATATTGTGATATATTCAAGCTTTGCACTGTAAGGACATTGCACTTCTAACAATATTGTCATCAATGATTCAGTTAAGTGTGGAGATTAAACGTGAGAATATTGTGCAAACGAAAAACTTTTTCATATTTCTCTGTTGCAAAGCTAGAGATTTTCATATTATTGCATTTCTTAACTTCTTTGCTACCTTATGCATATCTGTATGTAAGTTTGACTTCATTATTTCACAAAAGATACTAAAGTCAATCTGGAGGACCTGGTCTCTAGCCAAAGTATTGTTGTTGTTGTTTATACAGTGCCTGTTCTTGCCTATAGCATATGATTTGGCGTACTGAAAATAACGTTGTTAAAATGCTTAATAGTAATAAAATATTACACACAGTATAACGATCTTTCTTGCTTTGTAGAAGAACAAATATTAATCCTACCGATTTACCAGTTAATTTTCTTCGTCCACATAACTTTGCTTCTCGTTACTTAGTTCTTCTCTCAGTTGACATAGTCTATACTTCTCATTTGTTACCATTTTCTTGCTGTGAAGCCCAATGAAGTATTACCACTG
>NW_013665669.1:563084-567546 GCF_000517525.1 Limulus polyphemus | reverse complement strand
TCTCGTTACTTAGTTCTTCTCTCAGTTGACAGTCTATACTTCTCATTTGTTACCATTTTCTTGCTGTAAAGCCCGATGAAGTGTTACCACTACAGTAAAGTACAGGCCTATAATAACCTAATTGTGTGTCGGAGTCATCCAACGGATTGGTTTTAAACCTACCTCATTATTAAACTATTCATTTTTTCGTCCACATAACTTTGCTTCTCGTTACTTAGTTCTTCTCTCAGTTGACATATTCTATACTTCTCATTTGTTACCATTTTCTTGCTGTAAAGCCCAATGAAGTATTACCACTGCAGTAAAGTACAGGCCTATAATAACCTAACTGTGTGTCGGAGTCATCCAACGGATTGGTTTTAAACCTACCTCATTATTAAATTATTCATTTTTTCGTCCACATAACTTTGCTTCTCGTTACTTAGTTATTCTCTCAGTTGACATATTCTATACTTCACATTTGTTGCCATTTTCTTGCTGTAAAGCCCGATGAAGTGTTACCACTAAAGTAAAGTACAGGCCTGTAATAATTTAATTGTGTGTCGGAGTCATCCAACGGATTGGTTTTAAACCTGCCCCCTTTTTAAACTAAGTTTTTCTTTTATTTTCAAATATACCACTTTTCTTTTCTGAAATGCACCGAATGAGATAATTTGTCAATTACCAAATCAAACTGTATTCATATGTACATATCTTTACAAATTGGGTGTTGGTACATTCTGTTTTTGCTTTGAAATTAGGAGATCGAAGATATCGTAGAAGGTAAGAAACGTGCATTCCTTGTGCTATTATTGTTTTGTATTGTTCAAAGATATTTGATTAATATTCTATTGTTCATTAATAGACGCTTAAGCACATATTATTCAGTTATTCTAATCTGCATCCGGATGCTAACATCTAACATGTAAGTATTAATGCTAAGTGCACCAAGTTTAATTTTTGCGTCAACCTTGGTGTATATAAATTTGATAATTTCTTAATAATGACAAAAATATTACTTTGATTTAAAGATTGTAGTTCCTTCATAGATGATAAATGTTCAGATTTTATCGTTTAATTCTATTTATATGAAAATAGTCGTACGTATCTTATTATAAATTCATAGGACAATAAATAAAAAGCTTCAACGTTGTTTTTAACTTAGATAAGTATTCTTTATCGGAAATCACTATAAGTTTTTTAATTCGTAGGGCCCAATTTCTGATACAAGGTCTAACTTTTTCCAGAGTACTTATTATTTTTTTATAATATGCGTGTTAAAAATTTTCAACCGAACTGAAGCACAAAATACTGGATGATATGTTGTAGAATTCTCGATCGAAATCTTATAAACTGGAAAAGGTTTAAAGAGATGAAATACGTTTGAAAGCGTATTGTAATCATATTAAGTTTGAAAGTGTATTGTAATCATATTAAGCGAAAAGATGTAATCAATTTGTCCAATGGTTAACTCAGGCGTTGATATTTAGACATCAAATATTCAAATGAGGTTTACGTAGAATAATTTTGAATCAAGCTTCATAGGTTTAATTTCATTTTACACCGTTTAGTCTATCTAAACTAGCATGTCCATTTCACCTTCCAGTCTCATGAATAACGTTTAGTTTATTCAGCTAGACCTAATTTTTGTACAAGTTTTTTTTTGTTACATTATTTTACCTGCTGAAAAAAAAATCGTGGAGACGGTGATTTTTCTTGTTTGTCTTAACTGGTGTTACCACGTTCTTGATTTTTGTTTATTGTTCAATAAACGGAATATTTTCATAATTTCGTGGATGCTGAACATATAAATTATTTTTCTGTTTCGGAAGAATCAAAATTATAAATCGCGCATCCACTAATTGGGATGTTTTCGCACAACAATAGATATAACTGTTCTTTGTTTCTCGGGCTGTTATAATTAGTGTAAGAGTGAGTAGTTAATAATTAGGTTATTGAAGAACAAACGTATTTGAAAAAAAAAAATCACAGCAAACTGATATCGGGCAGAAGTACGGTGTCAAAACTAATATTATCGCCATACTTAAAGTTCAGTAGCAAAAGTTTAAAAAAGAGATTCAATTTCATCTAAGATTTTCGAAGTTCAGTACATCCACCGCCTTGTGAAAACGTCATCACGCTTGTTGAGATATGTGTGTTTAGTTCTGATAGTATAATAGTTTCTTCTTTTCAAAACTTCACAAATTTTCATATTAAGAAATAAATTCAACAATTTTCAGTCCAGCTTTAAGAACTATAAAATAATATTTAATAGCCAATATTTTTTAATAGTTAAGAAGTTATGTTTGAATAAATTACACTGAAATTACATGCAAACTTATGGTTGCATATATTTAATTTATTATACCAAGCATTTCAAAGACAAAGCATATGAGGGTCTTTTGATATACAGATCTTTATTTAGATCATCTACTCATAAAGATCTTCAACCAAAAGTAACAGTTAGAAGTGCAATTTTAATTATACACTTTTAACTTGGATATTCTGAATTATTATTGAAATACTTCTAAAACTTGTGAGTAATGTAACATAATATTGTTCGATACTTAAAGCAAGTCATTGAAAAGTAACAGTCTACAAAATAAAAATAAGAATAAAGTCCTGTCTGTGTTTGGAATGTATCGGATGTATCATACATTGCCAAGAATTGTTTCTTTATTTTAATGATCTATTGATCTTAATGGATGTTTCTCTAAGTGTAGACCTTTAAAATCCTTTTTCATAGCTTATACTAGACAATTTAAAAATAGCAATCATATCTAATTTCCAGTTTGTTTGTTTTTTTCTTTATAAAAAATAAAATGTTACGCAACTGTTATCTTAACTTTTTTATGAGGTTTTTAATGTCCCCCGATGGAACAGCGGTAAGTTTACAGATTTACAACGCAAAAATATGGGGTCCGATTCCCGAGGTTGGCACAGCAGATAGCCCGATGTGACTTTGCTCTAAAACAAACAAACAAACAATAGGTTTTTAAATTTCTTCCAGTGTTCCTGTTTATGCACAGTATTTCCCTTGGGGAGTTACCATACTGACGATTAATGAAGAGTAGTTCTGAATAGATATGCTTGTTTGTTTGTTTGTTTTTAATTATGCACAAAGCTACACAAGGGCTATCTGTGCTCTGCCCACCACGGGTATCGAAACCCGGTTTCTAGCGTTGTATGTCTGCCACTGGGGGGCAATAGATATGCACTAAAAGTTCCATAAAATATTGATAAATAGTTTAAAATATCGATTCTGAATGAGTCACTAACATTTCCAAACAGTAAAGATCTTACTATTTTTACAATTGTGAGCAAAAACATTTATCAAAACAAATGAACAGCAGTGGGAACTTTCCGTCCGGAAAATGTTAATTCTGCATTTTTCTTGTTTTCGAAACAAAAAGGGATGTGTACTATTATTTTCGTAAACTCTAATAAAAAAAAAACTGAACTGTAATATCCGCGATAAAGGAATGTATGGATTTCGAAAAAGAAAAGCGATTAATAATGGAACACCACTTCCTTTGTTTCTTGAATTTGTTTTTTTGAAGACGAACAAAGATTGCTTAAATGATCTTGCTTCTGTTACAGAGCTTTATATATAGTTTATTGATGTTTAAACTAGCGTTTCATTGTATTTGTATTTTAAACGCATAATCATTTTGGTATTTTGAGCTCTCATCGGGGGAGAATTTCAACCGACACGCACCAACGATAAGTCAATCATTTTTTAGATACTCTACTAAGTATCGATAAATGATGTTTTTATGGAATTATAAAATTAAATATAGCATTCTGTTGTACAGGTTTTTACATTTAATATTTTTTGTTGTTGTTGTTAAAATATAAACTAGCTCCAATAATCTAAATGAGTTACTGTCGTAAGATTTTCTAAAAAGTGACCATTGGATCTCACGGCAATATTTCTGTAAGGCAGATTTGCAGATCTGAACGTTTTTTTAATGAACCTTTGTTCTTTCGTTTTAAAATTATCAAGAAAGGTATTTTTTTTAGAATTATATTATGGATTTTAAATCCTATTCATTGGAAGTTTATGTTAACAGAGTTTGTTGGAGACTTTTCGTTCAGGCGTATTTAATACATTTATGTACATAAATCTAACAAAAATAAATTGGATTATTAAGCACAAAGCTACACAATGGGCTATCTGTGCTCTGCTTACCACGGGTATCGAAACCCGGATTCTAGCGTTGTAAGTCCGCAGACTTACCGCTGTGCCACTGGGGGGGGGGGGGCGTTATAAGACGAAGAGATTCAAGTCAATATGCAAAAACTGAGACGACAGATAAGTGTAACTTCTCTACCTGGTGTTGCAAAACAACACAAACTAAAAAAAATGAAATATGAAAACACATTTACTAAAGAAGAAGAACTTATGATACAAATGTTTGTATATTTTATAACAAATAATATCATTATTATTGAGATGTAATACAAATAAACTTAACACTGA
>NW_013665669.1:552416-563074 GCF_000517525.1 Limulus polyphemus | reverse complement strand
CATTAAACATCTACATGTGTAATTTGTATAATGAGACAAGTTCTATGGACATCATGAACAATTTGTTAGAACAGTAAACAATACTGGTTCAGAATCGTGGTTGACCCTTACTCCTCATAAAATAAGTTAAATAAGAATGCTTATTTTTTATTTTGGTTATTAATTTTTCTACTTAAATGTGGTAATGACCTTAATTTCAGCCTATTTTTAGTTAATTCAAAAATGTTGAGATTTTATCATCCTTTCCTCGTGAATACATTTACACAAAACCTAGTTTCAACCGCAACTGCAGTATTGAATCACTAACATTGTAAAATAAACATTTTATTATTCTTTAGCACAATACACTTACATATTAAATATATTCTAATAGTACGAATTTATTGATAACCATCATAATAATATTCCAAAAAGCGTTAGATATTATTGATAACCATCATAATAATATTCGAAAAAAGCGTTAGATATTATTGATAACCATCATGATAATATTCCAAAAAGCGTTAGATATTATTGATAACCATCATGATAATATTTCTAAAAAGCGTCAGATATTATTGATAACCATCATGATATTATTTCAAAAAGCGTTAGATATTATTGATAACAATCATGATAATATTGCGAATGTGCTAAGTATTTATTTAAAACTCGAAATTGTTCTGGCACTTGGAACAAAATTAGACAAATACCTGGACTTGGCAAAACCAATAGTAAACAATTGTTTAAGGATAATATTAGTAATTACGTTTAATATATATATTCACACTTTCTGTTATACACACAAGTCGCCATTAAATAAAAACGCAAAATACAAACTATAGTTAATTTTAAAATAATTTAAATTACCACACCACTTAAATATTTCCAAAAGTACGATCCATATTATTCAGTTAAAATCTGTTGTTCTTACTGTGGCTAAAATGATTAACAATTTTCATATAACAGGAAAAAATACACCATTATTTTGTCACAGAAAATAACTAACATGATACTTTCACCACACAAAATCATAAAGCAATAAAAATCGTCAGTAACGACTTAAAATCTTGTTGACAGCGAGGGTTCTCATCTTATGGTTCAAAGCATTCTAAGCGATACATATTTTAGTTTTCTAGTATATTGATTTGTGACATAATGTACTTCTAGTAATTTTTCGTAAAGGATTGGATTTGTTAATTTGAGTTACGTTTTAGTTTTGGTCAATATAGTTTAAGTTACTTTTTATCTGAAGTTATTAGGCCTATAAATAAATTCCAACGATATGGTTATTTCAGAATTACATCTTTTAAATTACTGTATATGTGTGGAATTCCATAAATTCACAAACCCATATAAATTGACAAGTTCTCTACATTAGTTCATAAAAGACACTTTCAATTTTCTTCACATGATCTTGGATATTTGATTTTTTTTTAAATATACCATATTCAGATGACACAAACTGGCCAATACAAACAACTGGGTGTTCTTAAGCCTAATCTAACATGAATGGTAGGTCTAGCCTTCAATCATGATACTAAGTTATGCTTTTCGTTTTATATTTTATTCGAAAATAATTCTGAGACTTTCGACTTGCTCTCTTTGATTGTTTTTTTATTGTTGTTTGTAGTTAATCACAAAGCTACACAATGGGATGTCTGTGCTGTGCCCACTACGAGGATCGAAACCCGGTTTCTAGAGTTACAAGCCGTGGTACTTCAAAGCCTGACCTCTTTGAACAAAGAAAAATAAATAATTAGCAGGAAAGTAACAACTCCAATTCCTATTAGTGTAAGGAATTGCTAATGTAGTGTTTTCCTGTTTATAACACCTTTTGGAACCTCTCTTTCTTCTGGCGAATCTGTAATATTCTTAAAATATGTTTTAACGTCGTTTCTCACAAAAATTGGAGTTGATACATTTTTTGTATAAAACTATGCACTGGATTACACTTTGTACGGCAAATGGAAGTTTCCTACAGTCCATGCTAACAGCACACTTTATATATTTACCGATGTGTTGATAATGTTGAACTTGAGCTTAACTCGTAACCTGCAAATCAAAATATAATGTTCAACCTAACAACGTTTCGTTTCCCAAATACATGTATATAAATTACAGGATTTTCGTTTCAGAAAGCTGATAAATAATTACTGAAAAACAGATAATTTAAGCTATTCTAGAAGATCTGCACTGAAGTTTTTCACTTGACCACTTTCCGTATTTTCTACCTATATGTTAAAAGATACATCTATAAGCATTCTAAGCCAACGTATAATACCTTGTTTTCTTTGATTTACTTTATCTAAACAAACGTATCAACTCAATACTCGCGTTTGAAACTTGTGATGTATTTAAACTTAAGTTGTAATAAGATAAAAGTCGAACTGACACAACATAACAGCAGATAAACTCCTAAAAATGGAGCTGGAGAAATTGTCAAACTCAACTATTGTTGATATATGTCTATTCGCTAAATCATAATAAAACTTTATCAAGAGCGTCGCAATTGCTCAATAAAGCAAATAATGATGATACTGTGAAAACATATAACACACTAAGAATTCAGTTAGGAAGCAAAAATGTTAATTATTATGTTTTAGGTTAGTTATATGAAAGCTTGTTCTCATTCTCTAATTTTATGTAATGGCCTATCACAGATTGAACATATATATATATATATATATATATATATATATATCACATGTTTTATTAACTGAAGGAAGAAAGGCTGTGCTACTACCAGAGTTCCTGACTTAAAGAATAAGGAAAGTCATTTGTATCACATGTCAAGCTACAACCATGATGGATTAGCGAATAAAGATTCCAGCTACCCGTAAAGATGAGGATGCCAGAACAATTTTATGAGTTTCATATATTTTACAGAAGTAAATAAACTACAGTAATCGTCTTTTGTTTCAGGTCAACATTAAACAAGGTAGAAGTTTAAGTTCGCCCAATAAAATATATATTAAAACAAATATACACGTAGAATATTTTATATTCGTATTTATTGTATTCTATTGTTTGTTTGTGGTTAACCACAAATCTACACAGTGGTCTACCTGTATTACGCCCATCACGGGTATCGAAACCCAATTTGTAGCGTCATAAGTCCAAAAAACCTCTGGGGGTAGAATATTGTGTTCTACGCTGTCAGACATTTCAAATTTAGTTTCTTTTTTTTTACATTCATCTGAAATTAGCGTTTCATGAGAATACCGTTTCGTGTATATACTACGTTACTAATAATCTTAAGAGCTTTGTAGTAAAAAGGATTCCACGGTAAATAACACTTTTTAACAGACGGACTGAAAAAATCTGATATGGTCATGTGCAAAAAACAAATTCCTGTTAACAGATTTCTAAGGCTGAGCAAAATAAGTCCCCTAAAGGAAAAATTATATAAGACAATGTGATCATTCCTTTACATTTTAAAATATATTTCAATGTAGATGAATCGTTAATGTTTCAGTGTTGCTATTGTTAGTGAATATAGTACCTTGTACATAAACAAAAACCTTGACTTTCATAATTGGACTGTTACGGATGTCGCTTTCATTAATCCCACTAGCGGGTTTTGACCTTATGTTTGGTATATAAGGCTTAGTAAATTCAGTGGTGTCTACCATACATCATACGAGCAGATGTTACTATAACCATGCTGTCCACAAGAGTGTGAGTAGGCTAGTATCAGTAAGTGAATGTTTAAGGAATAGTGAATCAAGTAATAACGAGTTTACACCGTGTTTATTTGGTTAATATCTGGGAAGCTGCAATACATGAGAGAGTTACTTTCTTATACGTTAATTACAACTGAGTAGAAAACAATTATATTTAATACTCTTAGTAATATGGTTTTTCTTTTATTACCAACTTTTTTGTTTCTGTAAAAACCAGTACGTTCCTATTTACTTGAGAACGAGAATAATATATGAAATGAACAGTTCAAAGTGAGTAAAATATAAGTTTCAGTTCAGGTACTTCAGTTTCTATATGTGTATTATTATATGACAATGTAATTCTAGCTCGTGCACAAATTGTAGCTACATGAAGTGGTTTCTTACAGCTATTTAAAATACTTCCTCTCAGATGTATGGTAATTTAAATCGAACTATATCTAGAAAAGAAAGATCATAGCGAGGTTCATTCAGACTAATGTCACTAGAGTCAATATGGAAGAGAAAATAAGGTTACTAGAGTCAATGTGGAAGAGAAAATAAGGTCACTAGAGTCGATATGGAACAGAAAATAAGAAAATAAGTGAACACCAGCAAATCGGCAACTGATGTGTGGCTTTTAATTCATGATGAACATGAAATACAGAAACTAAAAATAAGTGTAATAGTTGTTCTCACGGCGTGTTTGTTGTTGAGTGAGTGAGTGTATAGCTGTTATATAGAAGAGAAACTTGTCAATTTTTTTCAGGCTTTAATCAAGCTCATGGCTGAGCCAAGTAAAGTTTAATAAGTCGTTATAAAAGCCATTTCATAGCTAATAAATATTATAATGTTAATCGGCGTGAAATAATAGCTTTTAAAGCCGTTTGTTATTCTTTTTTCTCTATTCGCTTTGTAAAGTACTTTAAACAGCACCAAAAGGGCACCAAACTTGCCAATTAAATACTAGTATGTTTTATATTATCTTTGATTCCTCTGCCCAAACTAGTGAAGGTGTTAGTGTTAGTAACAGTTCTTGTGTGGTTACATTCAATTTCCCTCATATCTATAACAATTCTTCTGGTTTTATCTAATCAATGTGTTGGTGTTGTTAATGGTTACCCCTGACATTATATGTTATAGTTTTCTTAAAGAAATTCCGTATATCAGGATATTCATCAGGAAAGACTAGAGCTGTAAACAGAACATAGAAATAACATAATACCCAGAGAGAATATAATACCCTCACAGAACATAGATAGGATATAATTCCCAGACAGAACTTAATACCCAGACAGAACATAATGCCCAGACAAAATATAGATGGAATATAATGCCCTGAGAGAATATAGACGGAGCATGATGCCCTGACATAATATCCAAACAGAACATAGAAGCCCATCAGTAAAACGAAGCTGTTTCAAATCACTTTGTTAGACTTTCCAAGTATAAGTTTCATGACTATGATGACGACTGCTTATGATTCATAAGCAAATTGTATTATCATTGTAACGGCAAGTTTCAAATATAAGAGTAAATAACTAAGAATACTGACCTTGTATAACAATAAACAGGAGCGTTTAATATCCTCTGAGGCCCATAGCTCTCCGTTTAATATCCTCTGAGGCCCATAACTCTCCGTTGAATGTCCTCTGAGGCTCACAGCTCTCTGTTGAATGTTCTTTGAGGCCCACAGATCTCCGTTTAATATCCTCTGAGGCCCATAGCTCTCTGTTTAATATCCTCTGAGGCCCACAGCTCTCCGTTTAATATCCTCTGAGGCCCATAGCTCTCTGTTTAATATCCTCTGAGGCCCACAGCTCTCCGTTACGATATACTTGAAACTATTTAATCTCACTTCATAACCAGTAATTCAAAATTCGGAGAACAGCCTACTCATAAATATTTTTTATATAAAGAAGTTATTCAGTTTATCAGCACCTGAATTTATCTCCGAGATCAGAATCTAGTTGGATATTCAGTGTTGTAATGTTTATTGTAAATTCAAAATGTAAATGTAATATTTGGCTTTATAATATTGCGAAACAGTAGATCAACTGTCTGCTGTTAAATGAACATCATGAAGTTAATACAAACTCACAAAAAGTTTAGGGGAGAGTAAACAAAACTAACACTTCTATTTTCAATAAAACTGCAGAGTATACACTTAAATAAACGATATACAGATTCTTAGATATTGCCATAGCCATAGTAATATATATACACACTTAAATTTTCTCAACGCAAAAAATACCTAATTAGGCCTAGTTTAGTTAAAACGAATTTTACTGTGTTAGATCAGGGAAATTGAACACGAACGCTAAATATCTATACATAGGTAATCAGCTCAACCATTTTGTCAATGAAAAACAACACAGTGGAAATTGTGGTTTGTAGCATTCAAGGTGCGACAGCTTTCTTGGCTAGAGCTTTTTCTCAGTTAGAAACCTTTCTCGTTCGAATCTCATTTATTTTACTTTTTCGTAAAATTCCAGCATCACACAGTTAAAATGGCTAGACATAGGTTAATTAGCACGAGCTTTAGGTGGATAGACTACCAAATTGCAATGCAAAATATATTCAGCTAGGCCCAAATGAGCCAATAGAAAATTTAACCCAAGTAATGTGGGAAAGTTTTACTCAGCTTGGACTAAGTAAGTGACCCCAAACTTTATAAAGCTGGGCCTAATATAATAGACTCAAACTTGAGTGACTCAATTCTACGGATTTTCCCCAATAAGGCCGAGGTTAGTAATTTATAATGTCTTTTATCACAAATTTTACCTCTGGGTAAATCTAATTGGTTAATACAAATTTTACTTTGCAAGGAATAAGTTAACGAACACAAATTTTAGGTAGCCAACCTAAGATGAGCCAACCAAAACCCTATTCACCTAATTTTATGCGGTCCTCCGTCAGGACAGCGGTAAGTCGTCGGACTTACAACGCTCAAATTTGGAAATCGATTACCTTTGGTGGACACAGCAGATGTGACTTTGCTATAAGAAAACACACACACACAATTTTATGCGAGTAACTTAAGTTGATTTTATAAGATATATTATTACAGTTTATTTTTGTTCTGTAATTTAACCCCAGATCTATTTATGATAACACACGTTTGTGTCGAATAAGTGACATGTGCTTTCCAAAAACGATCGTTCTTGGACGTCATACATGGTAACTTGAATTACTATGAATCTTTATTAAAGTTGTAGCAGGTATACGTCTGCTGAAACTCAAATGTATCTAGTTGCTGATTTTAAATTGGGAAAATATGGAAGCAATATAAGGAAAAAACGGTCACCATATTTTGCTATATCTTTTCTTTCACGAACTGTCTTTATATAAAAGTTGTGACTTATAATATCCCAGTGGGGAATTTAGTTCCCCTGGGACAACTAGCTTTTTAAGATATTATCATTATGATCACCTTGTACATTTTCAATTTGTTAATTAGCTCGAAAAGAATTTGTAGTGGTAAGTATATACTTGTTTATATAATTAATATTTGAAACCGTCGGTACTTAGTGAAACTCCATAATTACAGAATTGAGGAAAACAAGACAGTTGTACGTTTCACAAATACATCATTAATTACGACCATGTAACGTACAATTGTCTTGTTTTTCCTCAATTCTGTATATACTTGTTTAGTTGAAATTGGTCATGACTAGTTTCTTTTCTGATGAAATATTCTATTTCAAGAAAGGTTAAGACAATCGTGAGGATTATAAGTGAAAGTACCTACGTTTGAGACGATTGGTCTAATAGGAATATCTTTTTTGTAAGTGTTAACAATCCATGCAGGATTTCAGCATTTGAACCGGTGGACTTCAACATTTCAAATTGCCTTTTATTAGTTTACTCAGATAAGTTGCTAGTTTATTTTTGTTTCGTAGTGTGAAATAAGTTGCTAGTTTATTTTCGTTTCGTAGTGTGAAATAAGTTGCTAGTTTATTTTCGTTTCGTAGTGTGAAATAAGTTGCTAGTTTATTTTCGTTTCGTAGTGTGAAATAAGTTGCTAGTTTATTTTCGTTTCGTAGTGTGAAATAAGTTGCTAGTTTATTTTCGTTTCGTAGTGTGAAATAAGTTGCTAGTTTATTTTGTTCCGTAGTGTGAAATAAGTTGCTAGTTTATTTTCGTTTCGTAGTGTGAAATAAGTTGCTAGTTTATTTTCGTTTCGTAGTGTGGAGTAGGAATTAAGTTTATTGAACTCATAATAATTAAAAATCGCATACATTTTTTCGAGGTAGTCTTGCTTGCTCATAAGATCGATTCCATTACTTTTATCAGGCTTTATGAAGAGAGACTATACCAATTTTCGCTGATTTTCATTTCATGCAAATGAACAGTGATTATTTTATTCAGTGACGATTATATATATTTTTTTAATATTGATAAAAGTTGATTTTGATTTATTTTCCAAAATAATCAGAAATTGATGTCTTTGTCATTATTTCAGTTACTGCTTAATACCGACAATAGAAAATCTCACTTTTAGCTTCTTTAAGAAATGTACCATTTACAAAAAAAGTAGAATGAAAAAGTGTCACAGTGCTGACACACTTCGTCACAGGGAGTAAACTGAGCTCTGTACTACCCTGTCATTTGTCAAACACCTAAACAACTATCACAAGGTGTTATATCAATGTTGATCACCTCTAGAACTGCCCATATCTACACGTTTTACTTTCACCTCTCCACAAACTAAGGAAAATGCTGCCAAGCTTCATGTTACTGATAACCGTGCTATTATTCCATTACTTCTATGATGCTTGACGAATTATCTTTCAAAGCGCATGCGCCTCCATTAGATGAGGCGCTCTTCTCCATCGCTCCAAGGAAACGCTCGTGCGGTTCTCATAGAAACGGACGTGAATCCACGAGGAAAGAGAATAAGTAGGTTTATGTTCGTGATCATGGTGATTATTCGAAGGTTGACCTTTGCTGAAGGAAAGCTCACTGAACAGTGACAAATTAAAATTAAGAAAAATAGGACAAGTTCTTATGCTTTAGAAGCTGCAACGGTACAAGAACCGTCCACTGGCCTCTCTGGAAAGCACCAAGCAGACAGACGGACAACAGAATCGTAGTCTTCTAGGTAAATATTCGATAATTCCTACTTTCTCATTATTATATATCTGAATTACGTTAATGAAAACTCTTCGAAAAATATGTGCTTAAAGGTCCCATTGAACCTTCCTCTCATGGAACATCTTACCGATTTCATTGAAAGACCTTATAGTACAGCATTACAATAAAATTCATTCCTGAACATATTGCTATATTATTATTCTTTGTATTAATTAAACGCATAGGATAGCTTTCATTAAATGTAGTTTGTAGCTACGTAGTAACTAATGCACCGCTCTTTTATAGGATGGTGTCGGCTATCACGAGAGTTTTATGCTGAATAGAACCTATCAGACTATCAATAGACTCATGAATATGACTATGTTGGTGCCCTGTTAACTCTTAGTTCATGAAACGTAACAGAGCTGAAAATCGGCAAATTTAAACATGTGCAACAAACAAGTACAAAGAGACCCTTTGAGATACTTTATATTTCTCGGCATCTTCATCTGTTTACAACAAGTACATGAAGCAACAGACCGCTTAAGTTCTCGAGTTGTGATGACGAAGTATGGGTCACTAAGAGGAATCATCCGGGACCTAGCTAACAAGGACCTTCGCCCGGTTGAAGTGTTTTACGGTGTGCCCTACGCTAGCGCCCCCATTGGCTCCTTGAGATTCATGCCACCCGTTACCCCACCACACTGGCGTAAAATAAGGATTGCCTCCAGATTCGGCCCTGTCTGTCCACAAAAATTTCCGGACATTCAAAATCAAACAGAAGCACTGAAAAGGATGCCCCCTGGGAGGCTAACTTACTTGCGACAAATTCTTCCGTTCCTGGACAAACAGAGTGAAGACTGTCTTTACTTAAATATTTACGCACCAGCTATACGTAAGTGTATTTTAAAATTAAAATATAGTGTTTATTACAACGAGATAGTGTTTAATGACACTATACTGTATATAAAGAAATCTTACCTAAATGTCATGACCAATGTATAATGAAATTAAGTTAACTTTGGTTTCGAAAAGATATGCATGAATGACGAGAATTAGAGAAGTGTTCTGATCTCGTCCCCTTGATTTGATACTAAAGTTACTTTAATCAGAGTAGAGTAACAACTTTAAAAATTTGCTTCACTTGTCACATATATTTCGTGCAATTGATTCCAATAAAAGTGTCAACGTGTATAATCATAATGTAGATTTAGTGAACTTGTAAAATGGTCACTTAATAGATTGTCTTGAAGATATATGCAAATAAGAAACATAAAATGCGTGCAACTAAAATTGAAAGATGAAATAAGAACAACGCTTCGTGCATTAATAAAGATCAATGTATATAGCATAAAATTAAAATTCAATTAATTTTAGATGCAACTAACACCTTCTTCGTCGGCGATCTTTTCTATGGAAAATTAGGATCGTAACTGAAATACATCTATACTATTATTCTGCTTGTTTGTATTTACGACCGTTACGGTTTCTGACAGAGAACCTGCTGCACAAGCATGCGTAGTTAGAATGTTTCCCCAAGAAAAACCGCGCATGCGCATTATTCACTCGACGACAAACAGTCTGCCTGCGGCAGAGAGCTGCAAAGCTCAGTGATCAAGTCGTTACAATTACTGTATGAAACAAGAAGTAACAACAAAAGGGGAAAGTAAATATATAATTTACTAACCATTTTGTACAACATAATCTTAAAAACTTATCAAAGATTTTCAAAAAATGTTTGACGTTAGGTCGAGGATTAACATTATAAGCTTATTTATCGATAGTATTAAATACAGTAAAGTTTAATCCTAAACTAAAGTAAGACAACAAAAAACGTACATAGGTAACAGTGTTAATTTATCTCTTTATCGAACTTAGGCCTAACATAAGTTGTTTTATAAAGTACGGCCTATATACTAAGTGGATTTACACATTTCGTTG
>NW_013665669.1:534985-552300 GCF_000517525.1 Limulus polyphemus | reverse complement strand
TTTTATCCTTAATTAAATCAAAATGCAATTTCTAATTGCTACAAGTTTCTACATCCATTTCCAGTGTTACAGGTATCAGTTTTCAAAAAAAAGTCCACTTTATGAAGAAAACTAAAGGGTAGCAAGAGTCTAATGATTTCAGGTAGCCTGCATTCATATGCATTTGCTTATACAAAATGAAATAAAATCTACTAATATTTGTATTCGTTACTTATGTATTTCTTTGTTTAGAGATATTCTCGCAAAACCACATAGTAATTTGTTTGTTTTCCTGTTAAGCACAATGGAACACTGGGCTATATGTTATGTACCTACCTCTCTCTTGCTCTTGATTGGGATCTGGGAAAGCCAGGTGCTGTGTAGACCTCTTCCCCCTTGTGCTTACCATTGGTATCGTTATAAGTTTTCAGACTTGCTGCTGAACCACTGGAGGGGGGGGGGTACTATCAGAGAGTTTTTAAACTACTCTATAATGCATGATTTCTGTGCGGTTTATCTGTAATACACCTTTTTCCAAAATTCTCCAGTTTTCATGTTTATTATTGACTGGACAAAGCATACTAAAAAATGTGTTGTAAGTTAACATGAATATCGTGTTATTTCAAATCAATACAAAGTGTGTTCTCCAAACATAGAATGCGTGAACAACAACACAAATGTTTATTGTAATGCTATAAACATACAAGTTTTATTAAAACATAAAGTATGGGCGTTTTTCAATTCAAAATTGCTTTTATGTAAATACGTTGTTACGTTGTCAATTCCCATTTTCATTATGTATATGCACATTGTATAAAACACAACGTTTTGTTTTCTTACCCAAAAATGATTATGATATTTTTTTAACTTGAATTTGTGTCGTAAGCATTCAAACACAAGACGTGTGTTCTACAGAACACAATTTGTGTTGCTTTTAACATGACGATTTTAGTGTGCAGTTGCCTTACACACACAAAACAATTTCACATTGATAGTAGAATCAACTGGTCATATCAATACAGTCATAAAAGAGTATATACGGTGCAACAAATTACAAGAAACATAATATCCTATGGATTTCTATCATGTGTTATTTACTCAAAACGCTATCAACGTTTACTGTTTTATTCAACAACGTTCCATTTTTTGGTACAAATAGCATGTTGTTAAATAAATATGTTGTGTAATCTACCTGCAGAATTTAATTTCTATCACGCTATAGTTTTATTATCTTGTTCGTCTAAGCAGATATTAAATTAAAAGACAAAAAGCAACAAAAGCCTTAAGCCTCTTAACAATTTACTGGAACTTAAAAACAATTTTGCCCATTTTATTGAAAAAAACTTCGATAAAAAAATACAGTTTTTAAACGTATTTTACGTCTCATTCAAACCGGTGCTTTCTCAGCAAATGAATAATTATCTTATGTGGGGCTTGAGTTGGCCTTGTGGTATAGCTGGTGAGCCGGGTTCGAGTGCGTGCGATTCCACAAAATATTCCCCGGTCGTTCAGCTGTTAATGCCTTATAAGAGAGACAACCAATATTTTAGTGTGTATGAGAGGTGGTAAGTTCTGCTGACCGGTTGCCTTCCTTGGGTCAGTAGATTAGAACTAGAACCTCCGGCAGATAGCCTTAATAGCTTTACCATAACTCTATTATGTAATATGAATATCTATTATTCGGTAGACCTGCATGACAAATGACACAAAATCACGATGTCCCGCATCCCCGTGACGGCAACGAAGTGCATTTCCTAGTGGTATATAACATTATAGATGTATCTTATTGATAAATATAAAGTTAATCGTACTACAATAGGCAAATTATAAACAGTTAAGCTGCAAACTTCACCTCCAAAAACGTAGCCTTTGCCCCTGTCTTGATTTAAGCCTACCGTTTTGATTACTATGTACACGCTTTTTCAAAAGCAGTTGATTTCACATGTTTATATATTGTGTACAAAGATATTCACAGAAGCATGAGCAAATGTTTGGATGTATATTTTTCTTTATTACAAACTGAATATCAGAATATTTAAACTAACAATATTAAGAATAAATTTGTTTGTTTAATCGCATAACTATACAAAATATCATCTACGCTGTGCATATCGAACTCCGATATTTAGCATTATAAGTCTTCAAGATTACCACTAAGCCACCGGGAGAAGGGATTGAAGGATCACTAAGTGTAATGACTGACATTTACTATCAATAAATTTTCATTGTAAGTAATCTGACATCGTAAAAATACAATACACTCAGCAATAAAATACATTTTATTTTAAGTACTCAGTCAGTACTAACTAACCAAGTAAATTAATATATTTTTGGTTTATTTATCATTTATCATCCATTATAGACCATATACATATTTGTATTTGATTTCTAATTTTCATATTTTTCATTCAATTTTGCAGTCTCTTACAGGAAATATGTACATGCAGACGATTGGCTTTTAAACATGTTTATTGACTTTAAAATTATTTCAATAAAAGGATCGAATGAGCCAGAAAGACCGACATATTGAGCAACAAATAAACTGAAAATGTAATTTGAAATCATGAAGCTAACTTAGGTTAACAAAGTATTCACAAATGTAAATTGTATCGGAAATTTATTTATGTCAAATACTACGCAAATGGGAAACCCAATATTCAACATTAACATGTACTAACGCACTAGAACTCCTAAGATTTATAACAAACACATTGACTGAAAACAAACAGAACTTGCTTTTTACGAGACCCCAAAAATTGCGTTTAAACCACGAGACGAATATGAAACTTAGTCAGAGTAATCTGAAATATTATATTTGGGCTTTTTTTCAGTAATTGGATACTTGTAATTTAAACTTTATTAGACGTTCAATCTATAACTAAGCGATATTAAATTTTACAGCATGAGGGGAAAAAATAGAAAATTCGAGAACTGAAGTATCTATGGAGTATATTTCATGAAATACAAATGAAATGTATCTTTCTTTCTCTCCACCTATCTAAACACATATACATACCATATTAGCACCAAATCTATGATTACTTTCCTAGTGTGTATTGGTACTGGCTTTCAGTCATTTAGGCTTTACTTCGGTCATTCATATGACTACGTCTACACATTGATACATATGGATGCTCCTATTTCTTTAAGAAAAATAATATCACTGAATCTATTTATGACAAATTATCCGAGTTATATATTTGCTTTTGACTGATTTTACCCTAGGTGTTAAGTAATGCGCAGTTATGTAACGGTGTATATTATAGGTAACACAGACAATATATTTTGGGTAAGGAGCAATCCAACAACAACAAAAAAAAACAGTCTATAAAAGGTACCGTTTTCAAACTTCTTTGACAAAAAGAAAGAAAAACATGCATCACAGAGATAATGAAGACTTGGAGAACAGAAGAGTGGAAGATGGTACACTCCAGTCATAATGCTTTTGTCTTTTAATCTTCATATAATTTTTTTTTAATAATTCAGGCTACAGAAACCCTTTTTATTTTATTTTTTTATAAACATGAGCGTTTTGTTAAGTTATGGATCTAATTATTAAGATGGTAAAAAGCTGCTCATTTATAAAGGTCCCTTTTTTCAACGTTTTCATAACCTGTCTAAAACTCTTCTCTCCTGTTGGATATTCTTTGTCCCTGTAATAGGATATTTTGGTAAACTTAATTAAGCTTCGAATAAATAGATTTTTAGATCAATAGCTTGCGCTTTTCACAACACATGAAAACTGCATATGAATATATGTATGCTGGTAATGCTACGTTTCTGTTTACAACTTACTGTATTCATTAAGTTAAATAAAGTTATCATGGTTACTCCTATCTCTACTGTAGTTAGTCATATTAGGTTTAATCATTGAATAATTAGGGGAAGTGCCCTATTATGTAAAACCTGAAACTTGTTTATTGTAGGTTATAGTTTAGCCTGACATCATCAGATACAACAGCTACATTGTTTATTTTCGTCTACTTACTTGATGTTTTTGATAACATTTTCACCAAAACATGTTTGTTTTTATTCTCCGTTAGTACTTACAAATGTGAGGCTGAGAAACGATTTTCAAAACATAAATTCTCACATTTTGTACTTGTTTTGGATTTGATATTTGTATACAAAAAGAGTAAATGAAGTATTCATCGACATACATAAAAAAGCTACTCCCAGAATTAGAAGGAAAGATATGATAAATTATTTTCAACCAAATGTCTGTTTGCTTTAAAAACATAAAGCTACACAATGGGATATCAGTAGGTATCGAAACACTGTTATCATGATAAGCTCACTGACTTGCCTCTAAACCATCAGGAGGCCAAATCAAATCAATAACGGCTTTGATATTAGAACTATATTTCTGAAGCATTATTTCTTCACTCAAAGTATACGTTTAATTTCATTGACACGTATTTCCGAACGCATCATAGAGATGCATACTTTATGCTCAACACGTTAAAGAAATATGTATCGGATTTCTATCACATCTTAAAGCGCACATTATTTTAAAATAGAAATTAAATAAAAAGTGTTTTTATAACCTAAAGGTGGAAAATGTATTTTTTATCAAATCTTATAAATACACATTATGGTATTCATATGTCTTATACATACTCATTAAATTTTGAAAACATCATATATATATGTTTTCAACAATGAAGCAAGTATTTTAAACACATTTTACAGGCACAAGTAAGACTGCAGAAGTCTTAAGGGTATAATTATATTTCAATCTATCTTAGGTATTTTTATTTGTTTGTTGAATTGCGCGCAAAGCTGCTCGAGGTCTATCTAGCTTATATTTAAGTTTGAGGTGAAAGACTAAACGGGAAGGCAGCTAGTCAACACCACAACACCACCCTACTGACAAATTTTGGGTTACTCTTGTCGGACCAAATACAGGGATTTTACCGTCATTCTTACAACAGCTCTCTAATGTTTTTTGGCGGTAAAAGGGAGTGAACAATGGAACCCTTAGATCCACAGTGGGGCATGCTAACCACTAGGCCCAAACTTAGAGGTGTATGTTCGACTTTGAACAATATGTTTTTGTTTGTTTGCTGAAAAAAAAACTATTCAATGGTTATCTGTTCTGTGTCTATCACGTTTATTGAAACCCAAGTTTTAGCATTATAAGCGTCATACTTACCGCTGAGTCACGGGGTGGGGGGTCGCATGTTTTGGACACATTTAAAGTATTCGATGACGAGGAACCCACTTTGAGACTAATAATGGCTGGAGACGGCTTGAATGGGTAATGAAGAAAAACTTTAATACAAGTTTAACATAACAGCAAATGTACAGCGTTTCGACAAGGTTTTGTCATCATCAGGTGATGAGGACAATACCTTGTCGAAACATTGTACATTTGCTGTTATGTTAAACATCTAAAGTATACAAACTATGGTCTGAACATTCCACAGAAAATGAGGATGTACTACTTGGAAGACAAGTATTTAGGCCTTCATAAAGTATACAAACTATGGTCTGAACATTCCACAGAAAATGAGGATGTACTACTTGGAAGACAAGTATTTAGGCCTTCATTTTATTACTCTAGATTCTTAATTTTTCTCTTGTTTTTTTAAAGCAGTGCTTGTTTTGTTTGTTGTTAAACACAAACCACCATACAGGGTTATCTGTGCTGTGCACACCACGAATATCGAAACCAAATGTTTAGCGTTACAAGCTTTCGGACTGTCACTGTTTAGGAGCTTTAGCGGAAAGCCACACAATGTCCACCGTGGGGAATCTAACCCCAGATTTTAGAGTTGTAAGTCCATAATGTTACCGCCGACCTCCATAAGAACAAGTTACTTTACAAAACAATAACATACTTTTATGTAGAGATTCATGAATCAGTCAATTGGTTATTAAAGTTTTCATGACTGATTTATGCGATAGGTCAACGTTTATTTTTTTCCAATTGCTTGTTTCTTTAAATGTCATATTTCGACAGCATATTCACCAATAGCGTGCTCCGACAATTTCCAAGTTAAAAATACACGCTTCCTAGGCATTTTCCTATTACATTGATCATTTTAAATGACCAGAGTCATGTTTGTGATCAGAAAAATCCTTTAAAGCCTTGCCACTAGAAAAGGGACCATTTCAAATGGTTCACTATTTGTTATATATCTAGTTAAAATACTAATGCATATGGAAAAATCAAATTTGATCAATGAGTTTATTAATAAAGTAAAAGTCACACTACACAATGGTTCAGACAATCAGATATTCACAGAAAAAAACAGTTCAGCTATTTCTAAGAGTTTTCTTTTTGAAATTTGGGATATTACGAAGATGTTTTTCGACTACTTGCGCCACGAATTGCCTTTGCTCTTCATTTTTCGTTATGGTGTTTGCAAAGTCTCAACCGCTATTTCAGAAAGATCGTTTACCACTTTGGCATGGTGAACAAACGTGGCAGCTTCCTAGAAATCACCATCAGTTGTCCATTGTGTTGGTGGCAAGCATAACCCGTCAATGTCAATACCAAGAAGGTTGAATAGAAGCTAAAATTTTCTGCAATCAAAAATACCAATTTATTCGATGAAGCTGTTGAAAAAACTTTATTCATTTCTCCAATGGTTTCTAGTCATTAACCTTGACCAGTTGACGAGCAGTTTGCTTCTTCTCAGATTTTGACACCAAATTGGAGAAGAGCGCAAAAAAGTGCGACTTGTTCCTTTAAGCACCAGAGGCAGTAATGGCTGCTCCTGCTAGTGTTAGATCAATTCTGTTGTATATATTCATAGCTGAAGATCATTGGAAGGTATGTCAGCAGCAGAAACTGCTAACCAAGCTTTACATAGAAGAGCCCCCCCCCCCCAGTGACACAGTGATATGTCTGCAGACTTACAACGCTAGAAACCGGGTTTCGATACTTATGGTGGACAGAACACAGATAGCCCATAGTGTAGCTTTGTGCTTAACTTCAAACAGATATAAACACATAGAAGAGAGCAATAAACAAGTAGATGCAACTTGTTCATTTTACCTTCATCATACCTCAGATGATGATCACCAGATGCGTACATCTTTGCACTGTAACTCACAGTTGCTATCCAACGGACTGTATACAGTGCAGTATATGAGGTGGGTTTTCTGCTAGAAAACTAACATCAACTCGACAATCGTCGCGAGGCAGAAAGTCTAGCGAGGTACTTAGTTTCAGATAAAGTCAATCTTTCTCGGAGAAAGTTAATAATAACTTGCTGCTGACATTTAAATCGACGATCAGAGATATGCAATGTTTATCGTTCCTCAAGAATTCCCCAAAATTTCTTAAACTCTTTGAACTCAAGGTTGTTCGGACTGGAAATGTTGCACCAAACATTTCCTACCAAACTGCACACAAAATTATTTCGATAATGTAATGAAGACACGCAAAGTAAATATTTTGTTGTTAAGGAAATTTTCTAGCTGCATAGAATCACCACTCTTCCATCCAGAGGTCGAAGCTGTAGTATCGAAAACAACAATAGAGTTTTCTATTTTCCACTGGTTTGAACCAGCATTTTTTCTCTTTGTGATCTGGCATTCCTACTTTCTCCTCATCTCCTGGAACAATTTTTCCGTTACAGTACAATGTTGCGTACTTTGATGAAATATAAGAGGTTTTGTAGCAATGGCACCTTACATTCGATTATCGTTTATTTATTTATTGCTGCCGTCCTTGAACTCAATTTAGAAACAGTCACATTATCTAAATCAATCCCACGTTCTGGAACGATTGCAGTCATGAATGCTATTCTTTGGCCTGCAATTTGATTTCAGCAACTTGCCATTGTTGAAATGTTTAGACTTCTGAATGGATTGCTTGGAAGCTCCAAAGTAACAGTTACTTTTCTCTTGAATGTAATGTTTTTAGGTTTAGCACCAGAGTAAGATGTGCATGCAAAATCATCATCTTCAGATTGTGTATCTGGACTCTCTGTTGAACTTACTGATTCGGGATTCGAGTTTTCTGGATTTATACTGACAGTTACTACAAGACTTTGCTTTCTTTATTCTTCAGACCTTTTTCTCATCAAATAATAATTCTTTTTCATCATCTTATTTTCTTTTTACTTGCTGTGTGCTTTGTCTTCTGGTCCTAAAGACATCTTTTTCTGATTTTGTAAGGCTATCAGAAATTCGAAATATTATTTCTTTCTGTTCCTGATTTCGGAATCGGTAAGTTTTATTTTCTTCTGACCATCTTGGTGTGCAACAGAAAAGTAATTTTGTATTTCTTCAACAAACAATTTTTCTTCGCTTCATTTGATTTACACCCTTTCTTCTTCTACAGTTCCTGTAACCTTCATAATGATTCAAGATCTTAGCTTTGATTTTCTCATTTCATTAAGTAGCTATTCCTGTTTTATTCCATTAGCTTTGAATTTCAAGTACGATTCTGTCTGCAACTGCACCATTAAAGTTGACGTGTTTTTTATGCTGCATTGGTCCAGCTTTTGAATATAATAACAGGCAGCCGTTGGACGTTTCTCTTTGTAGTAATTCTGAAACCTGAGAGTTCAGGTGCAGGTTCTCTTGCTAACCGTATATCCTGATCTTTCCTCAAAACAGGTCGATCCATTATTCATCAAACAATCTGAATAAACAAGATTCAATGAATATTATGGTAGTGAACTCAAATTATACGTTCAAAATTTAAATAATACATTAAACATCTGCATTAAAACTTTAAAATTCAATAAAAAGTAATGCAACTTCTCATTTTCTATTAATTAAAATAAAAATGGTAATAATTACAAAATTCCAAATTTTACTTTGGCATCTTCATTTCGGCTGAAAATGAATATGTTATAATAAAATGAGTAGTGGAATGGGAAAATGTACAGATAGTATGCCTTTGAACAACCTTTTTTTTTTTGTAACTGCTAAATATTTAGAGCTCTCTATTCACCTGGAACGTGTATGTTTTTCTTCTTCATTAGTACATACACGTATGAAGTTGAGAAACGTTTTCAAAACACAAAGGCTTACATTCCGTACTTATTTTAGGATTGGGTATTTGTATAAAAAGAGTAAATTAAGTATTCATCGATATACATAAAGAAGCTACTTCCAAAATTAGAAGGTAAAGATATGATAAATTGTTTTTCAACCAAATGTTTGTTTGCTTTAAAAACATAAAGCTACACAATGGGCTATCAGTGCTCTGCCCACTCGGGTATCGAAATATTTTTATCATTATAAGCTCATTGACTTACCACTAACTCACCAGGGGCATAACCAAATGAATAACGATGTTGATATTAGAGCTGTATTTTTATAATATTATTTGTCCACTCAAAGTAAATGATTCGTTTCATTGACAATAAATATATCATTAGCTACAACCATGAAAAACGAGCACTTTGAAATTCAAAATTATAATAATTAAAAGCCGTCTGAAACAGCTTGTCTGAAATAGTCACATTTGGCAACTATTTGGGATTATGGGAGATCCTGTCTCATTACTCAGTTAAATTCAACACCGTGCTCTTTGATATCTCATGATCGATTCATATGTTGATGTACACTAAAGGTGTTTTATAGACTTTAGACTCAATTTATTGCGGATTAATCAACTATATATATTGTTGCTGTTTTTTTATTTTTTGTTCTTCACGTTTATTCTACTACAATCACAGTACTGTGATACAGGAAATGTTCCTACATCAGGTCGAAGTGTGTTCTGATTTTACTGGCGAAAGATTGTACAACAGGTTCAAATAGCACATTAACGCACCATCAACGCTATATCTGAACAACCATCGTAACAACTATATTCAACGAGTTGAATTACGCGCGTTGTTCATCTCTAGCTTTCTAAACACGAACTCGCCAGTTATTATTACAAGCATGAAACTTTGGCTCAGTGGTGTTGCTACAATTTCCAAATATCTTTAAAATTACCAAATGAGCTGTACGGTCATTTGTCAGGCTAAAGTAAGTTCTCGCGGCTCTAAGTTGAACTCATGAAGATCGTTCCTTACCGTTTGTTTACTCTGATCACTCAAGTTATTGTTCTGAAGTCCTCGAGCAGCGAATAGTTATCATTCTTAGCTACAATTTTATACAGGTTGCGGTCCCTTACGTGGAATAATTGATTATCTATGATCTTGACACTTTAATAGTTTTAAAAACCAGCTGTCTTAGAGTGCGACCACCACTAAGACTATTATTGCACTAAAATAAGTCGCCACTTGTCTCTACGTCTCCCTGGCTTTCAACGTTTGAACATTTATGATACTTTGTACTTCTGTCAAAAAAACAACAACACACGCACAAATATACTCCTTGTAATAATGTCACCAAAGTATACGGAAAGAATAATCACAATTTAAGCAGTAATTAAACCAAAATCTTAGTGAATAATTAAATCTGAATATTAAATGAGGATACTGTCTTTCTGAGGCGGAAAGCATATGTAAAACGTACCAAAATAACAGCATATATTAAATAAGTAAAAACCATACAACTAATGATATATCGATTTTGATAATCACGTTTATTTATATTTTTTAGTTGTTTTTTTGTATGTTTGTTAAGTGCTAAATTCAGCCTTATTTGGTTTTAAGTATTTATTTCAAGAAATATATATTTAATGTCACTGAAACGTCTAGTTTCGAAATTATGTAAAGCTTTGGCTCCAAAGACTACCTTTAATTGTATCTGAACTACTAATTTTAGAGTTTTTAAGGCTTCAATAATATGGAATGCCTTTATCCATATTCTAGTGTGAGAGATATAAATGTCTTTAAGTTCAAGTAATATCTTTAACTTCTCCAACCTTTAAGATTTCGAATTTAATTCCTTTGGTTTCAAAATAATAAAACCCTTTATTTCATGCAACCATCCAATGTTAAATTTTATAAGGCTTCAACCGTACTGAATATTTTAATATCATCAAAACGTCCTAAGTTCGAGTTTTTGTAAAGCTTTGTTTTTAAGGCGTATCTTTAATAAGGTCCAAATTTCTGGCGTTGGCATGTGCAGACTTTTCTTGAAAGCGTAAAATTTAATATTCAGTCAGCATCTTGTGTAAGATAGAAATTAATAAGGCTTCAATCTGAAAGGACATTTTTGACGTCATTAAAACATCCAGTATTAGAGTTTTTACAAGTCTTTGACCTCTCATAATTTCTTTAATATCTTACAAGCGAGTACGCTTTATAAATCTATGACTGCTGAGACACTTTACACTTTATAGAATTGTGTAAGACTTTTAACTCAAGGAACATTTCTTCTGATATAACTGGAAATAATGACAAAAGTTTCAGTTTCTGACATATACTATCTCTATACAAGTTAGGACATCACTTTGTATTGGAAAACATTGTTTCTAACAAATTGAAATATGGCGCAATGCTCGAGTTATTTCATATTTTCTTTGTTTGTTTTAAACTTTTAACAGTAGATACTGCAATAACAGAACAAGAATAAAACATAACATTCTGCCCTCATCTTGTTTGCTTCTGATATCATCTAGTAAGTCCTTGATATTTGTTGACATATCTACAAGATAAACATTACTAAGCAGATTTGGTATGATAAAGTATCGTTGTATGTTACTTTCTATTAAAACATTAAAAACAGTGAAGTGACGTCACTGTGTGTGTGAAAATCTGCTATTTCTGTATAAGCAGAGAAGAGATGTTAAAGAATTAAGACAGCGCAGAAGCGTTTAAGAAAAGAAAACAATTGTCCTAAATAGCTAGTATACATTTTATTGATTCTGTCCCCTCTTCATCAGCATGCTCATGCGTTCAGTGTTATTAGGATTCACTTTTTGGGGCTTGCACCAGTTTTCTCTAGACAAGCGAAGGGTGTGTAGTTAGTAAGACAAATGGAATCTGTGCTGAAATCAATAAATCTCTAGCAAAACGGAAATCAATGATTTAAATCTCTATTGGGTGGACTAAAACTCTAAAGTGCCAGCCAGCATCAATAACTCTCAATTCCTGGTTTTGGTAGAACCAGAGTCTTGACATGTGAGGCAAAGTTGGATGGTTTTTATCATTAAGCCTTTTTACGCACTTCACAGATATATCTAACAAATCAAGTAGAGGTGCGTTAGAAATTATTCATTAGTCACTACAATGTCTATATGGAAAATATGATATTTGCAAAATTAAACATAACATTCAATAGTAATCTTTCAGAAAACAATGCTAGAACTAAAGTAATTGACATCCAAGAAAAATAAGATATTTTTCTTTAATGTTTCAAAACCTTCTTATTTTTGCGATGAAAACTGATGTTATATTTCGATCTTTAAAATCGTCAAGTAGGCAACTTTTAGTGTGTTGAAGTATTCTGATTTATCTGACACTTTGTGACTTTTATAGTTTAGTTCTAACGCTCTGAACATTCGAGGGTATGTCGGAAGAGTGTCATAATGTCCTAACACCTATCCAAACAAATCATAGAAGTTGGTGATCAAACGGTCGTTTCTTGTTTTGGTTACTAAAGTACATTGAGAGTAGTATTCTAAAGTAGAAATATTCTTTTTTTTTACCACAGAATGAAATTTACAGCAGAGCAATATCTATAAGTTGCTTGTTTTTTTAAGTTTTAGTATAATTATAATTTATATACGCCTGACTTCAAGTAAACTAATCTCCACCAATTGTTAAGTGGCTTACTTTCTCTATGAAATCCAATTACACCACGACAAGTAAAGTAAAGATAAAGTAATGCTACCACTGGTGTTTAAATAGTGCATCAATTAAATACAGGATCTACTAAAGCGTCCTCGTTTGTCAGGATTTGCAGATGAAGATCGTGTCAAACTATGATTGAGTGATTTTAAGAATTATTTTTTTTGAATTTTGGGAGGAAGCGGTACAAACTCTTGTATACCAGAGGAAGCCGTACAAACTCTCGTATACCATATCATTCATTTTCTACACTCTTGTTAAGAATTAGAACTCACATTGGTAATCCTAGTCTCTCCAAGTATTTCTAAGATGATAAAATCTCTATAACCCGAGCGCTTTCGAAAGGTGGACTTTTCTTCTTCAGGGACAAACTGGGAATCTCTCCAAGTATTTTGTATTGTATTGACAAAAGGTTTGTGAGCCTAGTAAGTCTGTATAATACCAATCTCGATCTTTGTCATTTATTCCAAGTATTGTAATTTATAAAGAAAGAATTACCAGTCTGTGAATATTTTGTGGTAATACTTTCCGCAGATGGTCGTTCGATGAAATATGGGCGACTTTTAGGCTGGTTATCTGTTTCTGTATTCAGGGAAATATTGATACCTTTTCCAAATGAACATATCTATATGTGCTGAACAAGCTATTTGTTTGTTATTGTAAAAATGAATTTCAACGAAGTTTTTATTCCATACGCAATAATGTTACCGAAGCAAAGTCGAATATTCTTAAAATGCGCACATTCCTTCTTAATATATAATCAGAATAACTGGAAAATAGCCTATTATTTGTAAAGCGCATTCTAAAATCTTCTTCTTTTCAAAAATATTTGAATTAGAAATTCTGAGTCGAACAATGTTATCACACTTAAAATATTTCAAAGAATATACAGCACAAAAATCTGAAATAGAATCATGATTTCACGTTTACTTATCACATCTGCTAAGCAAGCTTCTCATTGAATTCATGACCTCTAGTGTCGATAAATTTATGAATAACAACATTTTAAATAATAAATCAAATTTCTTAAAAAGCATAATAATTCTTTAGAAAGATTACTTAGTCCATTCCCTACAACTAGCTTATGTTAATTACGTCTAGCTTTGTAGTTTACTCTCAAAACATTGATATGATACTCTCAGTCTTATATATGCATATTATTACTTTAGAACGAATCTCTCTTTCTTAATTTGGAGTATTCCATTACTTCTGGCATGATTAAGAACCTGTAATAAAGATCATAATAAATATCTGTAATATTGGTGTTAATGAGTTCTATACCTTTGAACATATTGATTTGAAGTTATAAACTCAAAATGACTCCAAGAATAACGTTTACTCTATTATTTCCAATGTATAGAGTTAAATGGTAAAATTCGGAGATCGGTCCCGGCAGTGGTCACAACGCACATAGTCTTTTGTACAGCTATGCGCTCAAACGAACCAACTTATGAAAACACAAAAACTGGCAAACTAACTGCTTCTAGTAAATATTATATATGTATCATTAAAGACAAAATAAACCCAATTTGAACTTATAATACTAAAAATCGTTTTTTGATACCCGGAGTGGGGAAAGCACAAATAGCATATTGTGTGACTTTCTGATTTACAACAAACAAACCCTTTTAATCCTGGATTACTTCAGAATCTTTTCACGGTCATAAAGCGGCCATGTATCTACTAAGTTGGCAATATATTCTTTGAGGTAAATAAATACGTAGAGTTTTGTGACTTATTGGATTATAATGTCTCACCAAGTGTTATATCTTGAATATTACTGTTGTATTTGTAATATTTTCAAACAAACCCCAAACTCTAGCGCTTTCGAATATCTTGCAATTCTTCTTCAGGAGAATTAAGGGTTATGTTTAATAAGTGTGATGAAATATATAGGCACGGATGTCGATGTCACATAAATCGGATGTTTAATGTGAGTTGGCCTTGAGAGCAAGCCAATCATAACCTAGAGTTGTTTGTGTCCGATTTAGTTTTGTGCCAAAGGGGTGTATAAAGTTCGTAAAAGACTTTTGTGTGATAATAGTTACAAGAATTGTTAACTAATTTCAATAACGATAGCAATAAAATAAACAGTAGAAATAAAATTAAAATTAAATAACGGCAAAAGGCGGTGGGAAATAGAGAAAATAATAATGTAGCTCAATATATAGGAAATCAAACCAGAAATTTAAGGAAGAATAATACTAGTAATGTAAAGTAAGTTTAATCATGAATTTAGTTTTGAAAATCTTTTCAGAGACGTGCGAAGGTCAACAACCCTGGGATAGAGATTGATACCATTTGGCGTTACAATATTTAATTGTGCTATCCAATAAGCTTCTTTAGTTCCCCTGTTTCTGTTAGATGTAAATCTTATCGCTATACAGATAAGTTTAATGTCTTCAAGAGAGTGTCCAGGCATGTTAAAATGTTTTGCGACCGGAAGTTCTTTGTTTGTTTTGATTGTTGATTTGTGGTTTTTAAAACATTCCATTATAGCTGTTTTGGTTTGACCTACATATTGGAAATTGCATTTTCGACATTGGATTAAGTAAATAACATATATTGTAGAACAGGTTATGGAATTGGGGATTTTCAACTGCTTTTGTTTGTCTTTATCGGAAAATTTGTCCGTTTCCTCCATGAACTTACAGGTTTGACATCGCTTGCTATTGCAAGGTTGACTTCCACCTGGTGTCGGCTTAAAGTTTACTGGTGTATTCGATTGTTAATAACTGTCAATATTTTAAAGTATGTAACACTGCAACCAAAAGTCTAATATTAGTTATAAAAACCTCGGACTCGCCGTATATCAAATTGAAAATAAGCGAAAATTAGCTTTAGATTAAGAAAATGTCGTAGTAGCGTATACTTCAAAATAATTTTATATTTTGGCAAAACTTGTGTTAGAAAAAAATGTATCTGAAAAAATCATTTCTTATGAGCACAAAATGTTCTAAAAACTTGTTACAAAACAAAATAACTAAGAAATTATATATTATAATCAATGGGAAAGACAAAAAAACAAAACAAAAAAAACGCTGTACAATTATGTATCTTAATCTCCATAATAATAGAGTAGAGCAGGACAAATTAACAGAACTAATTTCAAAAAGCTAAATAACATTTTTACTTCGATCTGAAATTGCTTAACAATGCAGAAGTCTGAAGTTAACCTTGTATGGCTCATCTCGTAATAAATGTTAATAAGAAACCCGATTACAGTTACAGAAAGAAAATACTTATTAACAGAACAGATGCGCGTTTTTTGTACTGTAACTCTTAGGTTTTAATCTAAATACTGTAGCTTAGAAACAATGACATAATTTCACAGTTGAATAGTAGGGTGAACGAAAAGTTATCACAGAAAGTCTCATGTAAAATTTAAGAAATGTGCCTTATAATTGAAGTTTATATTGCTTGGATCATATATATATATATTATGTATAATATTCCTCTACATGTGTATTTACATATAAATGTTTGCATGTTACTTTGTTTGATCCGTTTGTATTGCTAATTTACTGATAATTTACGTTGTAGTAGAACATCCACACATTTACTTTGTGATTAGGTCGTCAAAAAATTAATGTCGCATTTTGGAACACTTTTATTAACCACCCTTCAAAAAACGTACATCAGTGTATAATAGTTAAACGGACCACCTAAACATCACGTTAGTGTAGCCTATATAATGTGTAAAGTTTAGTATACTCTAATTCCTTATAGCGATGGCACACGACGAGACGCATTCGGCATGTAATGCTGTTTGAATACAAGAAGGGAAACAACGCCTCTGTAGCCACATAGAATATCAAAGAAGTTTATGGAAATGTTTTGAACGTTCGTAAGTGTCAAAGATGGTTCAGCAAATTTCGTTCAGTGACTTTAGCTTTAAAAACTGTGATGGCACCAACCGACATGTTGAAATTGATATTGATGCTCTGATGACGCTTGATGAGTCTAACCCAAGACAACACACACTCGTGAAATGGCCCTCAAATTGCATGTCTCTCATGAAACAATACCTAAACATCTAAGGAATATGGGGAAACTCTATAAAGAAGGTGTTTGGGTGCCTCACAAACTCTCCGATGATCATCGTTTCTAACGTGTGAACGTTGCTTCGTCTCTTCTGGTGCGTGAACCCTTTCTGGACAGAATTGTCGTTGGTGATGAAAAATGGATTCTCTATGCGAAAATTAAACGCCAAAAACAATGGCTCGGTCCTAGACAAAAACCACTTCCGACTCCAAAACCTGGAAGTCATCCGCAGAAAGTAATGCTTTGTATTTGGCAGGATATCAAACGAGTAATTCATTTCGAACTCCTCAATTCACAGCGAACTGTCGATGCAGAGATCTACAGTCAGCAACTGGAACGTTTAAATCAACCCCTTCATAAGAAATGCCCTTCACTTGTCAATCAGAAAAGTGTTCTTCTTCTCTACGACAATGCACGTCCACATGTGGCACGTTTGACGCTACACGGGATTATGGAGTTGGGTTGGCAAGTTCTCCCCCATCCACCATATTCTCCAGGTATGGCACCTACAGATTACCATATTTTTCGTTCGCTGCAACACCTTCTTATTGGGAAGACGTATAGAAATGTGGAAGGTGTTAAAGAGGAAATGGACATGTTTTTTGCTTCAAAGCCAAGTGATTTCTTTAATCA
>NW_013665669.1:528817-534799 GCF_000517525.1 Limulus polyphemus | reverse complement strand
ATAGGAAAAGCATCATCGACAAGTAATTGAGACTTATTTTATTAATTAAATTTTTGTTTTGATATATAAGTTGTTCGTGTCTTTTTCATCTAGAAAAAAAGCGACATTAATTTTTTGACGACCTAATATTTTGGAAAGGAAAATATGGTGCAACGAGTCTTCGGGTACATCAGACAGTTTTAAAATGATTTAGTGTTAATCTCTCCTCCCTATAAGTCATTTTAAAAATATTGTAATATTTTCTTCGAGATAGATGAGAGGGCTTAGCATAGCCTGGTGGTTAGGGCACTCGACTCGCAACCAGCGGGTAGTGTGTTCTGATGCCATCACTGAACTTGCTCACATTTTCGGCTGTGGGGACATTAAGACGTGACAGTCAGTCCCACTTTTCGTTGGTAAAGAGTACCTCAAGAGTTGGTTGGGGTGATTTTGGCAAGCTGCTTTCCTTCTAGTCTAACACTTGCATATTAGGGGCGCCTAGAACAGGCAGCCCACGAGTAGCTTTTCGCGAAATTAAACAAACCCTCTTGTTTTCCACTTCAAAATAAAGGATGGCTAGAGCAGAAAGTCATCACATAGCTTGGCGCGAAATTCGACAAACAAAAAAGATGGATAAGAAAGGCATATCAGGTAAATGAAATTTAAACATACCAGTTTTTTTTTTTCATGTTTTCATGTAAACTTAAACCTTTTTTTTTCATTTTACAGGTCTGGCTACCAATAATTTAATTAAAATATTAGTGACAAAACTCGGGCAATAAATAATATTTAGTAAAAAAAAAATTATAAGTGACTGTTTTATCTAGTACACAATGTAAAGTACGAACATACATAAGTTACGATAGGCCTGTCATTTCTTAAGGTTTTACTGAGCACCGGAAAGAACGTTGCCTATTAATTTTAATTACTATATAATTTAATTGTAACACATTTTTGATCTTGTCTGTTTCGAAACAGTGAAAAGCTAAACAAATTCCATGACTTCAAAGTTGTAGAACATTGTTTAACCTGAACTGTTAACCATAATTTTTCAGGCATGAACAAAAATTAAGAAACCGGTTGAGAAGGATTTTCTTCATTTTTGTTTTTTAAGTTACGAAATTAAAATTAATTTGTAAGCTAAACTTAATTTCATTTACTATTACCGCAAAGAACGTTGTTCGAGGAAAAACGTTTTGACTATATCCTCACGAAATACTATTTTAGTAGTTATCTTCCTTAATACTGGGCTCATTGTAAAATAAAGTAAACAAGCTTTATAGTGAAAACTGACAAATGCTATTAATAAATGGCATACTGTCCTAAGTAAGTAGAAAAATGGGAAACGAAATCACTTTTTCGTTTTCGTCTGTAAACGTGTTTCTGACGCTTCTCACTTGTAATTTTTAAAACTCATGTGAAAGTATTTATATTGAAACGTTCGGCTGCAAAATAAAATGTCGTTGGAAAATCCATATTATGAGATAACTTATTTATTCAATTTTAGAATGTATACTAATAGAAAATTTGATTGAATCTTATTCTTGCAGAACATTAGCATAAATTCCATATTACCACAAATCTGAAAATTATACAATATAAATACAAAGTGTGAAGAAATTAAACTGAAGGAAAAAAATCCCTGAAAAAGACTAGAAAAATAAATCAAGTTTAGAGAGCACCAGGCAGAATGTTAATATACCGGTTGAAACCAAAGTCGGTTTTAACAGTGAGGAACACAAGCACGTTTAAGCAACAAATAGAATATATTTCATCTTCTTATCACGTGCAGACACTTTAAAGTCGTATGCGTGAATTTACTAGTATATGTACTAAAAATAACTGTACTCTAACATATGAAACTTCCAACTATAAAATAAAGCAAGAGGATCAGATTAGAGTATACTATGTAATAAACAAAACCACATTAGCTTAAAATATGACTCGAGGGTTCTAATAAAATTTATCTGAAGGCACTAAAACTAGCTAATTTGAAATATAAGTTACAAAGGTATACATGGTCTGAGATCTCTCTTCGCCATTGCTTAGGTGAAAGACTATACACAACACAAAGTTACAAAACTGTTGTATTTAGTATTGTTGTATTATAGTAACATTCGTGTCTATATTTCGAATGCCTACACGTTTGGATTGCTACGTTAGTTTCTTGCTGCTACATTTTAAGCTATTGTAACATATGTACTTTTATAAAATATTTTTCCATGTTCGCACACACGTTCTTTAAAAGATATAACGTGCTTGTATGTTTTCTTCGTTGCTTTACTGAACTATTGACATTCTTAATATTATATATTAAAAGGAAATTTAATGGACGTACGCCGTCCTGTGATTTTTTTAAGTGAAAAATTAAGATCAGGCAAGATAAAATCCCTTGAGGCTAGAAGTAGGACAAATGCCTTAGCCAATCAAGCTACTATACATCTCATTTCATACGCTGGTTATTAAAGACGAAACTTGACAGGACTGTTGAACTTTGCCAATTGGCTTATAAAGCTCAAAATCCGTTTATTACTTATGTTTTTGTTATTGTTGTTGGAAGTATCCATTTTTAGTTGTTTAACTATACATACGTCAAAGGGAGCGCACAACTATTTACTTAGGTGTTCTTCGAATAAATAAAACTTGAGATTAAACGCGATTCGAGTTTTCTAACTGGATATATAAACTCGAATCACAACCGATCTCACTTTCTTGTCTTAAAAAAATTTATAATTTATACATATCCACATTTTAACGTTGTCTGCTGATATATCTGTTTGTCTGTTATGGAGTACAAAGTTACAAAATAGGCTATCTAAGCTGTGCCCACCGCGCGTATCGAAATCCGATATTTTAGCATTATAAACCCTTAGACTTACCACCGAGTCATAGCGGTGTGTGTGTGGGGGAGGGGGGTAGAGAGGAGTGAGTAGTGATATATCTGATGACTAAAATTAACTATAACTTATTCTAAAATATTTATTATAATAAACGTAAAATATTTCATAATGTCAGAATTCTCTTTCGCAACTTCTTTTTTAAAGTTCAGTATAAAGTTGACATACAATTCAGATTCAATGTAATAACAAATATCGTCCGTAACTTATATTTCAAAAATAGTCATATTTGTATTTAATTATTTAAGTTTACATAGATAGCTTTTATACGCCAATTGTTTGTTTTTGAATTTTGCGCCAAGCTACATGAGGGCTAAATGCGCTAGCCGTCTCTAATTTAGCAATGTAAGACTAGAGGGAAGGCAGCTAGTCATCACCACCCACCGCCAACTCTTGGGCTACTCTTTTACCAACGGATAGTGGGATTTACCGTCACATTATAACGCCCCCACAGCTGAAAGGGCGAGCATGTTTAGGAAAGAATTTGATCTTCCACAGATTGCAAGCTGGGCGCCATAACCGGACCTTATACGAATGATGTTAGGATATAAAAAATATTTTAAGAAATTGAAATGTAAATTAAGCGAGATATAGATTGAAGCACAGGAAGAATTAAAAGATGGTCCATCTCCGAGCTAGTCTTATCTCCGAATTTGACACATGGAGATTACGAGTCGAGCGCCCTAACCACCTGGCCATGCCGGGTCCATTTATACGCCAAAGGTGCTTTGTTAAATCAAATATCTTGCTGTGTAAAGGTTACGTTTGACTCCAATTCACTTCAGTGTAACTCTGATTAGAACCGTAATTAAATCTATTCATTAGCTTATACAAATAACTTTTTTTCCAAATGACACAAAATTGATATATGATATTTTTTTGATCGTATAATATTTTTTTGTCCGTGAAATAACTTTCATATTATTTGTATCCAAATTTTAAATAAAATACACGTCATTAATCTCGTCAAAAACTATCATAGCAGAGCCATACAATAAGATCATTATGTTCGAATGAAGTTGCCGTTTGCATTCGATAACGACTTAGAGAAGGACTACATTAAACCATCTCCTTGATAATGACATTACAGTAACATCATAATAGGGCTAACGCACATGCTGTTTACATAGGATTTTACTATGACAGTAATTAATCAAAGTGTTACCAAAAGAAGGCGAGGGAAAATTGTGTACCGATACATATATACTTGCGATTTCTCTTTAGATAAATAACTCGCTTTCTTATAATCATTGCTGGTTTTATTTGCTCTAAAGATTTATCTTCATTGTACGAATTTTCTTAACCCAGTTTCCCAGTTAAAGCTGATAAGCCGAGATGATGGTTAAACATATGATAACGAGTAAAAAAAAGGTAAAAACAGAAGGTTAGGAATTTAAATCATTTATATCCAACTATTCAAGAGCCTACATTATAGGGGTTGTGAAGTGTAACCCTAGATGAAGCCACAAAACCGAAACGTCGGATAAGTCTTGATTTATTTGAAGCCTAAGACTAAACGGTTATTTGAAAATATTAAAATAATTCATTTTGCTCTATAGGAACTAGAAAAAACAAACAAATACATACATAATATAAAAAAGTGCTTATGAGGAATGTTAACTTTTGCATGAAATAGTCAAACTCGGAAAATAAGATTCCTGATGACGTTGAGGCGTGTTAACTGCTGAAGCAGTGAAACTTGAATATTCCTGATGAGGTTTGTTAATTTTGGAGTAGTCACACTCATAAGATACTTGATGAGGTTTGTTAACTTTTGGAGTAGCCACACTCATAAGATACTTGATGAGGTTTCTTAACCTCTGAAGTAGCCAAACATAGAAGATAAGATGAGATGTTTTAGGATTTTGAACTGGACAGACTAGGAAGATAGACTCGCCAATTAGGACTGATATATTTCTAAAATGGTCAAACACAGAGGGGCATTAAATTTGAAGTCGGTCATTTCCTGTTGACAAAAGATAAAATAGTATTCTGTTACTAAAAACCAGTAAGAAATGCATGAGAAAAAAATTGCTATATACACTATGCAAGAAAACTATTGATATGAGAAACCGTATTTTCAAAGCTACGGTTTTTAGCAGTTTTTTGTTTATATTGCTCTGAATTGTAATAATTAAAGTATAATGTATGTTTTTCATTACAAATAGCGACAATTTTATTAAATGCAAATGCTTATCAGAATACCTGACAAGGGCATCGGTTAAATTGGTAGAGAATCTTCTATTTTTCGGCTTTCACAACTTATCTTTGTATTTCCCTGGTTTACATAAAATCACTAGAAATAGACCTTTTCTGAGTATGGAGACAAAAATATCTAAAATAAAAGCAAGGTTTTATAGAGTCTCAAACATTCTTAAACTATTGCCTATCAAAGATCCTTACACTATTATTTGCCAAACATCCTTACACTATTGTTTGTCAAACATTCTTCCACTATTGCCTATAAAACATCTTCACACTATTGTATATCAATGATACTTACACTATTGTTTGTCAACATCCGTACACTATTGCTAGGAAACATTCTTCCACTATTTCCTATAAAACATCCTCACACTATTGTGTATCAATGATACTTACACTATTGTTTGTCAAACATTCTTCCACTATTGCCTATAAAACATCCTTACACTATTGTATATCAATGATACTTACACTATTGTTTGTCAAACATTCTTCCACTATTGCCTATAAAACATCCTTACACTATTGTTTGTCAAACATCCGTACACTATTGCCTAGCAAACATTCTTCCACTATTTCCTATAAAACATCCTCACACTATTGTGTATCAATGATACTTACACTATTGTTTGTCAAACATCCTTACACTATTGCGATTTTGCTCAACAGTGATGTTTTTGTTGTGTTTTTTTTATCATGTCAGTCATTTTGTTACGTAGTCATATCTACTAAGAATGTTGATATGTTTAAAGAAAACATACATGAGTGCCTTAAGTATTCTTCGAATAATATTTTAGAACCCCGAGATGTGATAATAAAAATATCATGTATATATATATACATATATAAATTTTAAAAACGATAATTAACTAGATGCGTATGAGAATGACCAACAAGGATA
>NW_013665669.1:511137-528807 GCF_000517525.1 Limulus polyphemus | reverse complement strand
TAGAGGACGACGTTTCGAAAGTCTTCCGCGGAAGGTTTCTACAACAGGCAGTTGCTGTCCATTTGAAACTTAGATTCATTCTGTATGTTTCTTGACTTTAACAATTTGTCTTTGTATTCCCATGATTTAGATCAAATTACTAGAAATAGATCTCTTCAAATAACAAAAAAGTACATGTTGATATGTATCGCACATTAGCTTTTATCATGGTTTAAGTAAATTTCAATAAATTTATGATTTTCAAGAAATATCTGAACCAATCTCTGTGATCTATAAATCTCTTGTGTCTAGAAAAGTCCATTTTATTTTTATTTTCCCCCGACATTTTTTTTTCTTTATAACATGTTTTGGCTTCCTTTTATATAGAATGCCTAGAGCAATAAAAGTTATTATATAGATCGATCGTTTTTATTTTGGGTTAAAAAGCGTGTGTGGGGGGGGGGGGTATCAGTCCCTTTTGGTTTCTGATCACTACCATATAGAAAACTACTAGGACTTAAAACGCAAAAACGATGTTTGTACGATTGTTAAAATATTACTTAAACGTAAGAGAGAAAAACTAAAATTTCTTGACAGAAATCAATTCTTGATACCACTAAAGTTATCGTAAGTATAATGAAAATAATAACAACAGCACGGGGAGATGTTCAAATTTAAAACATTTATAATTATAGTACCAAAATTTGATCAGAAGAAAGTTAAACTAATAATCTATATATTTATAAATTTGATGAGTTTTAAACAGATTGCTTCTTTAGAAACTGAATCGAATATATATGGGTGTATGTTTGTGTTTTTTGAAATATTTTACTATAAGAGCATACTATTCTACTACAACCAAGCCTGTCGGTTGGAAGTAGCTCCTCAACCCCAAGCATTTAAAGTTTTCCCCAGCCAGAATTGTTCTCATAATAAAGAGGCCTACAAGATGGAACTAAGCCATGGTAACCACGTGATGATTTTAACCAGGCAGCTCGTGATTAGATCATCAGTAGACTTGTACAAGGAACCAGTTGGATTTGTGCTCTCGTGTTTGTTTGTGTTTATTTTCCAATGTTCTTCTGTGATTTCAGCATGAACATGGCATAACTTAATAACAACATTGCGTGTTGATCAGTAATCTTTCGCTTACTATCCGCAGTAAACTACTAGTGACGATTATCTGTAAACTTTTTAATAACTTTCTGCATAGTTTCTGTAAGAACTATTCTTCACGCAGGTCTTTAATTTTTAAATCATTTTGTTGAAGTTCACAAACATTTACACGATAATTGGACAGAAACTAGTAAACCTTTAATAAAGTTATCATACATTGAATAATAATTTCATTAAATACAAAATAATATCTGAAATAACATTAAACTTCAATATATGGAAAAGAAAATCAATTTTTATAAAAACAAGCTGAATGTATAGGAAGAAATAGTTGATAAAATAAGTAAACTGAAGAAAAATGCATAAAAGGAGGTAATATCATAATGGCATGGTTTGGCTCTGTGGTAAAACTTTGGATTTCGGAGCTGATTAGTCCAATTCGAATGCGTGCAATACAACACAATATTCTTCGCACTTTAATTAACTATAGGAACAATAAGAGGATGGAGGGTGTTAACCTATTAGCATGGATGATGGATAGTAGGATGTTCAGTAAATTCAAATTAGGGACGGGGACATAGTTTTAGCAGCTTTGCCATAAATACAAAATGCCTCAGACGCTATACAAAAATAACATTTTAAAATTAAATCTGACAAATGGTGATTGCTCAAAGTTTCATCTTTAATATCAGATTTTGTTTGTCGATTTATAACTTTCTGATTAATACAACATTTCTTTGTCGTCTACGCTAATGTTATATGTATTTTTTAAAATCAATAGATACGACAATAAATTGCTACTTTAATTAATTGATGCAGTATGCTTTGAAATAATAGAAAGTCAAATTATTTTATTACCAAATCTAAGACAAAGTCTAATTAACCGTTTCTTACTAAAACTCCCTTCAAACGGCAGTCGTTTATTTAGAATCACAAAATATGATTTTTGTTCATTTGTAACAAAATGTTTTTTCGAAAAGAAATCTCTTTTTAAAATTATTTCAATATTCCACTTAGTGAGAAATAAAATAAAGTGTGGGGCGTGGTCTAGTGATTAGCGTTCCCAGTCTGTGAGTCCCATTATTCGTGTTTCGCGAAACATTACCGCAAAACTCGCTCCACATTTTAGGGGCAATTCTGCGCTATGAGACTGACAGTCAAATTTCACTTCTTCTTCGATTTTTCCCTTTATCAGGGGTCGCCGTCTTCACATGTGTTACCCTCCACCAATCATCTTTATTCATTGCTAGGTTTCTATAATTTCTTTCCAGTTCATTGTCTTCTTTAACCCCATCTTTCCAATAATTTACTAGCCTTCCTTATGTCCTTTTGCCGCTATTGGCTCTTCTTATTGCTTGTTCTTCTCTTTACGAGACCAGACCACCTCAGCCTTGCTTCTCTTGCCGTTTCCTCTATTCCTTAGACTTCCGCCATTTCCTTAGTTTTCTTATTCGTTCTCTTCTCTATCAGCGACACTCCTAACAGCCATCTTAGTATTCTCATTCTCTTCTTAACAAAAAATTTTTCATCTTTCTTCTTCACGGTTCAGGTTTCGGTACCGTAGAGAGCACTGGTCTAATCATGGTCTTATACACTTTGGCTTTCCGTGCCCTTGGTAACCTTTTGTCACAGATGACTGTGGTTACTTCCATCCTTTTCCTCCAATCATAGCCATCTCTTACTTCTTCCTTTTCTTTGAATTGTACTTTCCAACTACCTAAAGTCTTCTACCTGATCCAGCGGATTCCCGTTTTATCTGTGATCTTAACCTTCTCCTTCTTACTTCTTCCACTGACCATGACTTCCGTTTTTCTGGGATTCACTTCCAAGCCTCTTCTTTCCAAACTCTTCTGCAACACTTTAACTTGCGTTTTTAACTCTTTCTCGCTTTCAACTATTAGGACAAGATCATTAGTGAGTAATAGTTTTCACAGGAGTCTCGTACGGCACTCTTTACTAAAGAAGTCGATAACAATGACGAACAGCAGGAAGCTAACGGCTAACTTTTGGTGCAGCCCAACCTTTACTTCAGATTTCTCCATATGACGTCTTGTTGTCGCTCTTCATAAGTGGTTCTCACTAGTCTGATCAGCTTTTCGAGCACTTATTTTTTCGGCGACACCAGTATATTAATTCTCATGGCACACTGTCATACGTTTTCTCCAAATCTAGAAACAGTGTTTCATAGATAAGTTAAACATCAACAGAACCATTTTAAAAAATGACAGTTCGAAGACGACGCAACTTTATTAAAGATTTAACTACCGTGCATTTGTTTTGTTGTTTGCTTTTAAAGCAAAGTCACATTGGGCTATTCGCTGATGTCCACCGCTGGGAATCGAACCCCGGATATTAACGTTGTAAGTTTGTACACTTACCGCTGTTCCATCGGGGAACCTACCGTCTCGCCTCTTTATTAGAAAATGTTTATGCTCACAAAGTTTTCAATTTTAACTTTTTGTTGTTGTAAAATTCAAGTTTTATATCATAGGATATAGTTTTTAATTACAGTTTCAGCAGTAATTACAGCATTTAATATGCAAATAGAATGTTTTAAGTCAACGAATATACCATAGAAAACGTAATTCATAATATGTTAGCATCTAATGTTTCATCAATCTTAAAGCTTAGTAAAAATATTAACCAATTTTTTTTATTTACGAGATTAAGTAGAAAACCGATCATATGCATGTTGTCTCTTGCGTAAAGTTATTGGATGTAAGTAGAAATTGAGCTCGTAAGATTTGTAAAAAAAAAAACAAAAAAAAACTTGTTTTGCAAGATGATTTAAAGTAATATTAGTTTGTTTTCTGTTAGATTTTATGAAAAATTTGACCTCGTTTACTTCAAGTACTTTTAGTGCGCTTGTCCTTAGGTAAGATTAGGAAAAGCTTAAGAAACCTTGTTGGAGAAAACACGTAAATCGATTAATTTAATAGACCCTCCGTGGAAATATACTCCAGTTCTGGAATATCTTGTCTTATCAATTTGGAACACCAGTGCGCTTCAACCGACCGTAAATAATCGACATGTGTATATACTACACAAGTGTGAACATACCTGTTAGCTGCTTGCTGTGGAACTAAAGATAAGCTTCATTACTTAAGAATCACGTAGCTAAACAAATGATTAGGAAACAGTTATTCGTTAGAAAGATCATGTTCGATGGATATATATCCGACATCCAATTTGCTTGTCCACGGCAAGCTTGATCTAAAATAACAACAACAAAACACTTAAGTACGTCACTGCGGCGATTTAGTTGTCAAGCTCGGTTAAAAGTGACATCATCAGGTGTAAGCTAAGTAGTTGAAGATACAAGGTTTTCCTTTCAGCAGTGAAAAATAATATGGAGTACGGCAATAATGTTATTGAAAAGTTCATAACGCCTGTTCTCGTTGCAGTTACCAAACCTAATGGTAGTGAATTAATTAAAAGTTCATCAAGTACTACTGCAAGAGGTCTACTAAACCGTCTTAGTTGCACTGACCATACAGTGAATTCATTACAAGTTCATCAAATGCTATTGCAAGAGTTCTACTAAACCGTCTTAGTTGCACTGACCACACAGTGAATTCATTATAAGTTCATCAAATGCTACTGCAAGAGTTCTACTGAACCGTCTTAGTTTCGCTGACCACACAGTGAATTCATTACAAGTTCATCAAATGCTACTGCAAGAGTTCTACTAAACCGTCTTAGTTTCACTGACCACACAGTGAATTCATTACAAGTTCATCAAATGTTACTGCAAGAGTTCTACTAAACCGTCTTAGTTTCACTGACCACACAGTGAATTCATTACTAATTCATCAAATGCTACTGCAAGAGGCGTACTTAACAGTTTCACTTGCATTGCCCATACTTTATAATTAACATTTTTAGTTTTATCTGTTCAGTTGTCTAATATTTTTAGTTCTAGAATAGATTTGCATAGGATGAAGCATCAAACGATTTACTGTTGTACGTAAATTCATGTAGCGGAATCCTTTTTCTCTTTCTCTGATATTCTTGTTAAAATTGCCATGGGAAGAATTGGATTGTATGTGGATGATTATAAACAATTTATCATTTAAAATAGAGAAAAATATTTTGTACAGACAAAGACGTCCTATGTTTTCTGAGTAGTTAAAATATTAAAAACTATGACAACAAAATTATTATTATTATTAAAAAATCATTATTTCCAAAGCTATCAATAATACTTTATATATTATTGATAGCTTTGGAAATAATACATAATTCCAAATAACATATAAAAGGGCGTTTCAGAAAATGAAGACAATATTTACACCAGTGATTTCCACATGCGACAAAGCACTAAGAGCCATGCCGCTAAGTACCAATGATGTATGTACTTCTGAAACTGCCCTCTCGTTTACACGCGCTATACACTCGTGCCGCACAGTTGTCATTGTAGGCCGAATTTATTGCTTCAGCTGAACTCCACCGGAAAATGTTGGTGTAATATAGAAGGAATTATATGGTAGAAGGAAAGGTGAACAAGTGGGTGGACAGGCTTAACAATTGCCGATCATAGTAGTTCATGACGATCGGTGAAAACTCTCCAGCAATGCGAAAACATTGTCCAAGGTGGACAGAACTATCCGTGAGTACCGACGAGAGAGCACTGCTGCACTTGTTAATGAAGTCAGCATAAGTGCAAGCAGTGTCTGCCATCATTCATTAACACCCACAGCAATTGATAGACATTATAAACAGAATCTTGTGTACCCAGATTTTATGACGGTACCAATATGAAAGTGACGAGTTTGTTTTCCGTATTGGAAATACGGGTGTGCCATTTTGACCCGGAAAGCAAAATTCAGAGTTACTATAGACCAAGGTAAGGTCAAGTTGTTATTGTGTTGGAACTCACAGGAACCTGTCCTTGCCTACTTCATGAAGTGTGGAGTTACAATCACTTGATTTACTTGTAAGTTCCTTTACTTTCTGAAACACCCTTGTATATCAAATATTTGGTAAATTGCATGTTCTAAGGCCAACGTTACTGTTTTCATTATAACAAGCATGTGCAAAATACAGGAAGAAGAACTTTACACCTTACATCATGTAAAACTTATCAGAAACATTCACTGTTCGTAGATTTAGCTTATAACAGGTTTATTGTTTTAAATAAAAAGCTCCAAAGTTCATTTGGGTTTTACTGGAGCACTTGAAGGGCGTGTCGTCAAATATGACTGCTGCCATTCCAGTGTATTTGGATTATTTTTTCCCATAAGTTCAGCCGTTGGTTTCGAGGAGAGGTGGGAAGTTTCTAATCCTTCTTGAACTACAATTCTCTACTTATGATTTTGTTAATGTTACCAGGAGATCTGTCCATCTTCACTGCAATGTGTTTTTAATATCAGAGGGTTCTCTTTCGTAACCGTAACTTTCTTTTTGTGGATGTGGGCCTCGCTCCAAATTAGTTTCGGAGCCTGTTGCTATCTTAAACTATGCTATCTACCATGGAGAACATTGGATACTTCTTTCTTTGAAATGTTGTTTATGTTAGCTCTACGTCATTTAACAACCTCGGTTTACGAAATCCGTCACAGAAAATACTGTAACATATGATTCTTCATCCGCATGCCTTCCCTGTCGGCATTAATTTAATTATCGTATGTTCAGAATTCTCTGTGAACCACACATATATGTATAGGTGACAGACAAGTCGTCTGTAGCGCTACATCTCACACCTGAGGTCACACTCCAATAGCATATACAAATCGTTCATATAAACTGCAATTAATCTTCTGTGTTGAAAACTTTTGAAAAATATAGGCTCTTTAATTACAATTTCAAGTGTCTTAACGAAGAAAAAGTTATTATTTTTCATATTGATATAAGTGGTACTGCAGCATATAATTATTTTATACAAAACGTTTTACTTTACCTTTTACCTTTAAAAAATCCCAATCAACGATATAATATGTCATACAAATAATAAAACACAATAAGTGAAGCTAAAACTGCCTGAAGGAACTTTACAAACAAAATGTATTGATTTTTTTCTCTTGTTTCTATGCTGGATTCATAGTGTTAAAGACGCTTTTAATTTTTGTCAAACATACATTTAAAACTTGATCTACTCCTAATGTTTCACTGATCGTTCTTCTCTATACAATTAGTCTTTTATTTTGTTTGAAATACCAGACAACACTAAGTTTAGATATATGTGGATTATAAGCATGTTTCATTTGTAATTCATGCTCATGGACAGAGACAAATTATTCGTTTCTGCCAAAATTCTCAAATTCCTAAACACGCTTAATTGAAACTTTAGGTAAGCAATAAGATAACACCTGTAAATAAGGTCTTTATCATACTTTTGGGTTATTGAATAAGAGAAACCTAGAGTAAAGCTAAATTAAAACCTATGGTATTAACAACTTATTTTATCCAAACAAACATAAAATGCCCATGCTGCGCTGTAGGAGGGGGGCGGTGAAGTGCTTTTCGTGATTCATAGGGGTTCTAATGTACTGTTCAAGCTCCTCCATTATTCCAACTTACTTCTATAGCTACCTCCAGACGAGGATGAGACTTTAGCCGATAACAAACCTCGCTAAGACACTAATCCGTAGCACGTGAGTACACATGCCTTGTTTTTACCCGCTAGAATGTGAGTGAGAGTATGGACATAGTTTCAAATATGGCGCTCCCGGGATCTCGATAGGGGCCAAATATCTAAAACCTGTTGCCAGATTCAGGATCGATGATCCTGAAAACCTACTCCTACACCCACATCATACCTGAATGCTCCTCCGGGCGCATCTTATAGGACATCTCCCCAAGTTAGACTAAGTTCGCCTGCAAAGTTTGTTCCTGCTAGTTTCAATATTGTGGAGTTCGCGGACAAACAAACGCATTTACAAAATACATTTATATAGAATGATTTGACACAGGTTTGTTGGTTAGGCCATAGTGGGTAAGTAATCAGTAAATGAACGAAAGTCCTTATGTTTCACTGCTGATTTAGTTCTCACTCAGTTTTAATAAAAGAAGTGATATAATTTAGCGTTGCGTGTTCTTAACATTATTTCATGATTATTTTATATTTGTTTGTTTGTAGTTATTCACAAAGCTGCACAAGGGGTTATCTGTGCTCTGCCCACCACGGGCATCGAAACCCGGTTTCTAGCGCTGTAAGTCCGCAGACATACCGCTGTGCCGCTGGGGGCTTCAGACAGAGAAACAATTGTTGGATTTTTAGAGAGACAGAAAAAAATCTTGTTTAAAACCATATAAACAGATTGTAAGTCACGAATGCAGTTCTACTTTTTGTATTAGGAATAAAAAGCTGTTTTCTTACAAATGATCCTGTCAGGAAACCTTTAGGATGGAAGAATGCTTACCAATAGACATCCTTTTGAAAAATACAGGTCTGAGTTATTGCTCAATTTGTCTTAGTTTTCGTTTTTCATGAGATAATTTTATTGTTTTTTTCTCCAAGAAAACAAAAATATTCTTTCGTCGATAGTCGGATATTCTAAGTCACAAGAACTGAAGAAACAGAGAATGTCTACTTATTAATGGACTATCTCTGTAGATAAAATGACAAAGCCCGAATATATTCTATAAACTATAGCTTTAAAAATCCTGTAATGTATTGTAATGAAATCGAAGACAGATAGTTTAATAAAATAATTTGAAGACTTATTTTAAAAACATTTAAATTAAAATCGTCTCATGATGTATCTTATTACACTAACATAAAGCTTTTGTCCAAGCTCAAAAACAAATCTTTCTTTCTTTGCTTCTTGGTTATGCTATTCCACTAGAAAGGACGAACGACCTTTTTCGTCTTTAAACGTGAAGGTTACTCGTGTGAAATGTTGTTTTGTAATGAGAATAATCTAATAATAAATGTGAACTTGCCACTAAGAACAAATTAAGTAATTATCATGGAAAATAATATGTTTGTGGATAGTAGAATGCTTGATATGCTATCAACATTTCAAACACCAAAGGTAAGTTTTATTATTATTATTGTGTAAAAGAGCAAACATTTATTATTACTTGAATTAATTACGAGGAAACTTTTAGACAATATATAAACGTGTACATATAAGGAAGTGTGCAAAATTTCCTGGAGAGCTGTTTGTTTGTTGAATTTTCACGTAAAGATACTCGAAGCTTATCTGTGCTAATCGTCTCTAAATTTGAAGTGATAGACTAGAGGAAAGGCAGCTAGTTAACAACTTCCATCGCCAGCTCTTTGGAATATTCTTTGCCAATGACTAGTGGGATTTATCATTACATTATAACACCCCACGGCTGAAAGAGGAGCATGTTTGAACACTGGTTTTGGTTAAATGCCCTAGCCATCAGGCCATGCCACGCCATTCCTGGAGAAAAAGACGTACAAACAGGTCCGTGATGGAGCATCGCCGTTTGGAGTGTACACTGGTTTGTCAGATTAAGATACGGTCGGTGCTGTGGCAGCTTAATCTAGAGTGTACACTGGTTGGTCACATTAAGATACGGTCGATGTTGGGGCAGCTTAATCTAGAGTGTACACTGGTTGGTCACATTAAGATACGGTCGATGTTGGGGCAGCTTAATCTAGAGTGTACACTGGTTGGTCACATTAAGATACGGTCGGTGTTGGGGCAGCTTAATCTAGAGTATACACTGGTTGGTCACATTAAGATACGGTCGATGTTGGGGCAGCTTGGTCTAGAGTGTACACTGGTTGGTCACATTAAAATACGGTCGATGTTGGGGCAGCTTGGTCTAGAGTGTACACTGGTTGGTCACATTAAGATACGGTCGATGTTGGGGCAGCTTGGTCTAGAGTGTACACTGGTGGGTCACATTAAGATACGGTCGGTGTTGGGGCAGCTTGGTCTAGAGTGTACACTGGTGGGTCACATTAAGATACGGAAGTTAAAGTAGTGTGGTCACAACTGTAGGGTGTCAACTCTTTTGCTGAGGAGGGTGTGTTTCTGGTGAGGGGTGTAAGAGAAAAACAGAGATCTAGATGGAACAACGACATCAAGAAGTGGATGAGGTTAACAGTGAGTGAGGCGACCAGAGTTGACAATGTGAAATGTGCTTGGAGAAGTGAAGTCACATGTAACGATGATACTTGATTTATTCAATCATTTATATATGAAGAAAGATTTACCTCAATTTTAACCTTTAAAGAATGCATAAACCAAAACTTATAATATATATGTGTGTATTGTGTATATAGTTATACATGCTTAAGTATATTACAATCCTATTTTTCTTTGAAATGATATATGCGCACCTTCTCTAAATATTTTCTTTTGATTAATCCACACACATAGTAACAATTATTGTCGCAAACATGGATCACTGAATGAGTATTTGTGTTTCTATAAATTCTCATAATTTGAACATCACTAATCTTATAAGAATTTTACAATGGGAAGAACTATTACAACAATCTACTGAACATTCAGGCAGTTGGATAGTACTACTTTAGTAAGATACCAATGTTTATCATACGAATGAAGGCTGTTTATATACGTTTATGATATGATTATGTGTACTGGAATGATGAACATTACTTGAGTAATGCCCCCAATAGCTCAACTGTAAGTCTAAAGGCTTATACTACTAAAAATCGGGTTTGATACCCGTAAAGAACACAGCACAAATAACCAACTGTGCAGTATTGTGCTTAACTACAAACAAACAACTACTGGTATAATAATTTCTAGTATATATTCGCCAGATCCTCGCAACTTTTGACATTTCATACACTAATAGATTTTAGTGTTATAATCCTTCTATATGATGGGCAAAGTAAAGCTTCATTCATTGTCATATAATGTGACAAGAATTAAAGGATACCATGAATTTGTAAAGATATATATATATGACAAGCAGCTGTTATAATATAAGATCAGCATCTCTCCCATACAGTTTATTGTTATATGAATAAATAATATGATGTTCAATCGTGTGATCTGAAATGCGATAGTTGGTCATTAAACCTATGAACAACTGTCATTTGTGAAGTACATAACATAGATTAAAAGAGTTCCACATCATTCATGAATGATGATTAGACCTCATACAAGACATTTTTATGTTGTTTCATTCAATCTGAAAGCCATCGGATAAATGAAAGCTGTCCAATTACAGTGTGCTTTTGTAAATTGGGTAGATTAATTTTAAAGTGTCGTTAGCATAATGTGAAACCGCTATGGGCACATGAACAATGCAGCGTATCGAACATTACGCATAGATATGAGTGCTACCTGTCTATTCTGGCTGCATGCAGCTGTAAGGTATGAGGTACCTGTTTTAAGACGGAATTATATCCTCGCAACTGCATCTAGACGTTGTGACAGTGTACAGATGGCTAGAAGAGGACTTCATAATGGCAGTTTGTACGTTTGTACGAACGCCAGATGTCCAGTGAGATGTACTTCACTAACAGCAAAACACAAAATATCTCTCTTGCAATTGTATTTATAACACATCCAATTAAACAATTGGATGTGGAGCAGGAACCTCACGCATATGGCACCAGTGAAAGTGTAGTGTGGGCAGGAATAAGCATTGGAGTACATATTATCACACTACAATCTCTGAAATGGTACCATTAATGCTACACATTATAAGAACCTCATCCTACGACTCTTTGTTATGCTATATGCTAATGCAAAAGGTTTTTACCTCAGCCTAATAGACAGTAACAGCCCCTTCAGCATGCTAAACTGGTCGATATAATTCTTGAAGATGGGGTTGGCTGAATGGAGTACTCCATGGGCCAAATATGAAAGCGGTATATTTTTGTTCCTTGGAGTCTAACGATCAATATAAGCGATGTTATCAACAAATAAACTGGGATGAACTATCTATTTGGCCTGTTTATTGATATGTGTGATTTTTTCCGCTCTTGATCCGATTTCTGGCGCTACAAAAACAAGGATTCATGTTAGTTCCTAATCTTATATACCTGTTTTTATAAAATCTTTCATTGAAAGCATTAAACCAGATAAGGATGGAATAAATTTCCTTTCAAGTGATGTCTTGTATGTACATATTAAAAAAATCACTTTAACTGGATTTCTGAAAAACGTTACATAAAAATTGTGTATGAACGTTACATGTGGAAAAAGTAAGTATTGCTATACCAAGTCTGTATTCTAAAGAAATTTTCTTCCCATAAATGTGCAAATATTTTTAATCAATCTAAATGATGCTTCACACAAACAATTAATTATTTGACATAAAAGTTTATGTTGTTGTACAAAGAAATTGTATTGTTAGTTAATAAAAGCCTCTTTATTACTTATGTAAACAATGTTAGCAAAGTATGTTGTGTCAGGAAATAAATTAGTTATGTAGGCTTATCAGGTCTCGCTGGTTACATGAGCATACAGTGTAAGCGATGCTTGCCATTTGTAGTACCAGGAAATATATTATGTCATAAATTAATCGGAACCTATTTATTATCGTTTAAATGATTTTAGCGAAACCTGTTGTTGCGTCAGATAGACAATTATATTTACTGGACATAAAGACTTTCCGGTCTTATAAGCTTACAGCCTAAAGACATCCGCAAAGGTGCTTCTAGCATAATCAAAATGTTACTGATGAACTGGATAAGGAATCTGATGTGCTGATTGCGTTGATTCTGTTGAGCTAATAGGTTTCAGCGAACATTGTAAACGTACTAAATAAGAAAGTGGGTGTGTTGGATAGGTTGAGCTTTTTCATGTTGTGACCTAACAAGTTTTAGAGAACGCCGTTTTTGTTTTTTAGATAATGTTGTTCATTGTATCGGATATAAGCTGAATCTGTTGATATCTCGAGTTAATGAATTTTAAAGAACTTTGCTGGTGTGCTAAGTATGTTGATGTCGTGAGTTAATGATCTTAAGTAAAGTTGCTGATTTTTCTGAATCTGTTGATATTCTGAGCTAATGTTTTTTGAATAACGTTTCTGTTGTGTTGAACCTGTTGAAGTTGCGAGTTAATAAGTATTAATAAAGTTTCTGATGTGCTGAATATATTGATATTGTGAGCTAACGTCCCTGTTGGAGGGATACATAAAATATATTAATGTATAACATTCTCTAAGTTATACCGGATTATTTTCATTAAAGTGTTATTTGAAGTTATTTTGGTTCCGATACCTATAGGTTTTAATAACTTTTTTTGTATGCTTCATTTTGCTTTAACATTCAAGTGTTATTAAAATATGTTGGTGTTGTAAGCTTTGTTTTAACAGACATGTGAGAAATAAAAAGTGCCTTCACTCTGGTTAGGAAAACAGTGGTTATTTGTTTTCTTAAATTTAACCAATTTAAAATAAGAATATAAAATCTGTGAGATGTCTATTAAATACATAATTATTATTATATAAAACCAAGAATTATTATTTTTATATAAGCCCAGAAGATGGGATTTTCAAGCCATTTAAAACCCGAAACTACATATGTTCTCTAGGTACACGAACCTTTGTCAACCTACTTGCTTTGCTTTGATATTACATGTACTTTTTTCTTACACGTTATCAGTATGTCATTAAAGAATGACTTTTGGAAGCTTCTGAATACTGTACATTTTAGGTTAATGTTTCATCTAAGCAACTAAGGGGCTTCACTGAGCAAATGTGGTAGTCTTTAGTTGTTCTGAATGGTTTGTTTTGAATTTCGTGCAAAGCTACACGAGGGCTATCTGCGCTAGCCGTCCTTAATTTAGCCGTGTAAGACTGGAGGGAAGGCAGCTAGTCATCACCACTCACCGCCAACTCTTGGGCTACTCTTTTACCATCGAATAGTGGGATTGACCGTGGGACGGGGATTCATACCCGCGACCCTCAGATTGCCGGGCTTGTTCTGAATGGAAACATGTCTTTTATTATACATGTTTATTAGTGTGTCCCCCCTTCTTTCCAGCGTTATCAGGTAATATTATCCTTTTATGTAACTTTAGCTCTGTTTTTTTTTATTTCATTTGAGATCTTTGACTGTAAATTATGTTGACCTTGGATAGACCTCTGTAAGTTCTTGTCAACCTCTTTTCACTATATGGACGACAGGTTTAATACTGAAAGCTCCATGGATCATATGGAACTTCCTACAATCTAATACATTTGTCAACCGGTTCCTTTTATTGTTGATCTCATGATCACAAAATCTTAGACTGATTGTTATTAAGAACTACTCTAAGTATGTAAATACATCATGTTTTGTGTTTAATTTTCTTTTTTATCTTTTAGAAATACATGCTTTTTTGGAATTTTTCTTTTACTACATTTATGTAGTAAAATGGGTCTTAATGCTTCATATTATACTTCAACATTATATACTATTGCACTGTTTCCTAAACTGTGTTCATTTTATGTTTTTCTTTCTTTACTTGCGCATGTGATATATTTCAAACTATGAATCCTGAACATTTTTCACTTTCAGTTCTCACTGTAAGCCACCACGGTACCAATTGACAATTCGAACAATCTAAAACAAAGAAAATTTGTTCATGTTGTGAAAAGTTCATTGATGTACTATTAACTTAATAAAACATTATTCACATTTACAGTTTGCACTTGCCGATATTGGTGTTAGCGATTAACAACAAATTTTAAGATCGGTGCAGTTTTTTATCAAAATTTTTTGCAATGTGTTGTAAACAAGAATAATTTTTACGTGATTAATTGAAATGTTTATCAAATGCAGAGGAATGTGTGGTTAAGCCTCATTCCTATTTGGTAAAATCATTAATACAACTCTAAGCATCAAGATTCCACTATGTTTTTTTTTCTTTATACTTGGTATTATTTTTAAATAAATAGAATAAATAAGTACGAGCTCTCTATTGTATTAATTAACACACTATTATTTGTCCAAGACTTTGATGAAATTGTTATCGTTTTAATCCCAGGTTTCTTTGAATTGCTTGAATTAGGTAAATTCCTTTTTTACAAAGTAACGAAATGGGTGACGTATCTCTGATGTGCTTTAAACATTCACGCTTGAATAAATCCGCATTCATGGTGTAGTTGTAAACTTTGGTAAAGCGATATCTTAAGATACAACCTCAGATTTATTTCGCAAGAAAATCTGTAATACTACATCACGAAGTAATCTCTTCCTATAGAGAACGTTTTCTCAGTAGCCCCAAGACAGAATCAGTAGAACTGCTCACGGTGTCTCCCCGGGGAAAAATCAATAAGATATGAAGGAAATCAGACCTTTTATTCGTGCATAACTCGACACAGTTCTTGAAATACGCTATTCAGGACTAGAGATTTATCAAACTAAGAGGTTTTAAAATTATTTCAACAGAATATTATTCTTAAGGTTAAATAAACAATTGTAAAGTTCGAAAGTGATTTCCATTTACGTATAAATTTGTCATTTACTTATATTTTATAAAGTTGTGTAAAAAATTTCATAAATATATACAAATTCAACGGGCTATACAAAAATATATTTTTCTCATCTGAAACATCATAACTCTGTATTGTGATTACGTGTACATGATTTAATTATATATTAATTATAATACATGAAACTCAAGCTTTTCGAACTAACTTTATGAAATACATGTTATTACATAATATGAGCATACATCCATTTTAGTCGTTTGATAAACAATCTAGAGGTATGGTTGTGACTCCAGTCAAGTTAGAAAGAATGAAGTAACAGTATCAAGACTATTATAAACAAACCAGACATTTCGACCTAATCTGGGGTATTACAGCTGTTCCAAATACTGGAATACAATTTCTGAGCAGATATAAATACCTCTACACGATATTATAAACAGCAGCGTCTTATCTGTCTAAGCAGTCGAAAGTGGCGAAAATATTTATCTTCTTGTTCATCTTTGATGAAGAGGCAAAACATATAACTAAGAAAGGAAACCCACACGAATCAAATTCCCACCGGTAGATAATAACCTGAACTTGGTTTGACAACGGTAGCGTATAAATTAACATATTAATAAATACCTTTTTGATAACTTTAATGGTGAATTTATCTTCCCAGCCACAAGGTTAAAACTGATAACTAAGGGTTTAGAGATTGATAGAAAATTTAAAATGAGTAAATAGAATAGTGGTCTAAGATACTCCAGCTCTGTTGAATCTTCATCTGACGTTGGGTTTTGAGTCCCCTGTCTGATAGAATGTTATTTTTAATTAATTTTACAATAATAATGAAAACAAGAAAGAGAAGTGATATATATATAAATGATATCAAAAACAGACAAGTTAGAATAAAGGGGTATTGTGATATCAAGAAAGGGCAAAGCCTAGAAAGGTGTAATTCCAAAGATAAATTGAGGAAAACTTGGTCAAAAACAACTTGGTCTGTACAAAAACAGACAAGTTAGAATAAAGGGGTCTTGTGATATCAAGAAAGGGCAAAGTACGACTGCGTATAATACAATTTAATATTGTGTGTATTGATTTTTTTTTAATCTTTCACTTGGTACATAATGTTGGGGTCGGCTCCCTAAAGACACCGTTTGTGTAGTGTACAAGGTACTGACTATCTACATGTTACAGTCATATAATGTTCATATATTATTAGCTGGTAATTCTTGTTTCACCCTGTGCTTAAGCTTTTCAAATGAACGGCAGATATGTGTAAGAAATCTAACTTCAAGGGGGTAATGATAACATCGTTTACACTAGAATCATGGTGCATTTTAACTTTTGTAAAATAAAGGAGAAACAGATCGACTTTTCAATACCCCTATCACCTTTGCAGTACCTCATTTAGTATTCTACAGAAGTTTTGGGTGTAGTATACGAAGCCGTTTTTGTTGTAGGCTGGCAAGAGAATAAGAAAAAGAAGAATTACAAATGAACCGTTTTGAGCGGATTTTCTTTTCCTTGTAAGTCTAACATGAGTGCTTTTTTGTGTATTTTTATATCTGTACAGTCTTGGCATTCAATAGCAAAGTTTTAAAGTGTTGTTTGAACTGTTTAAGTTGCGTTTTGTCCAAACATTCTATTAGGGGGTTTGTGCAATTCATTGCAATCCCCATTATGAACCACGATAGTTCATGATAACTTTTGAAAAAGTCATACGACCTATCAAAAGAAGAATATGGAGCTGTTAAACGTCTGAATGAAAATTTGAACATAATTATTACAAAAGTGGATAAAGAAACAAGATAATGGTACTAAATAAACTGGATTATATCAACAAAGTAAACCAAACACTACAGCCTTGGTCAAAATGTTTGCATTTTTTGTAACAAATAAAATGATTATTATCAAGATGGAATACAGATACACTTAGCGCTGTTAAACTGTGAAATGCATGTTATATTGAACCTCTACATGTGTCATTTGTATAATGAGACAAGTTCTGTGAATATCATGAACGATTTATTAGAACAACAAAAGCTTTAATCAGACACCTGTAGAAAGATGTGTAATTCCACAGTTCTCCTATCACAACAAAATCTTATCAAAACATGTAATGACTTTGCTGGCCATGGCAATCTTGTAACGTCCTCCTGGTCGAGATAATCCTGTACAATACACGCACTGTGGGCGGTGGCTTTGTAGTTCTAGAACACAAAGTTATTGCCAAACCTTGCCCTAGCATATGCCAAAAATATC
>NW_013665669.1:483937-510278 GCF_000517525.1 Limulus polyphemus | reverse complement strand
AGTTGCAATAGTGGAAAGCATGGGACGGTTTTTTTTTGTTTTGGTTTTTTATTGTGTTCTGTGAATCTGGTTTCCAATTTTCTACCCGTTTCTCCGATGTAGAATTCTGGGCAGTTATTGTATGTTATTTTGTAAATGATTTTGGTATTGTGTGATCCGAAATATTTTTTTAGTAAAGATTTTAATCTAGGGCCGAGTTTTTGTGAGAATTTGACGTTGACAGGAATTTTGTGTTTAGTTGCTAGTTTTTTCCAAGTGTAGATAATTCTTGAGTTGGTCTCAGGGACTGCAGTGTAATGTTCTGTTGTTGGGTTTGTTAGTATAAATTTTGTTCGTGAGTTGAGTTTTTTTGTTTTTTTTGTGGTAAATGTTAGAGAGGTTTTCAACAATAGCTGGTGGAAATTTGTTGGTGTGAATGAAGGAATGCCTCATGTGGTTGATTTCTTCATCTATGTAGTCCGTTGAACAGAGTCTTGTGGTTGTGTTTATGAGGTTTTTCAGTGTATTGATTTTTTGTGTGGTGTCATGAGCGGAATTCCAAGGGATGTAGAGGCCGGTGTGTGTGTTCTTACCGTGAATTTTGGTTTTAAACTGTGTGTCCGATCTAATAATGTTGAGGTTAAGAAAGGATAACTGTTTATTGTTTTCGTGTTCTATGGTAAATTTGATGTTGGGATGAATGGAGTTTATGTGTTCAAAGAAAGTTAGTGTGTGTTCTGTAGAAGTGAAACCAGCAAATGTGTCATCGACATATCTGTACCAGTATAGCGGAGGATGAAGCGCAGAATATATGGCTTATGTTTCAGTCCATACTTAAACCATCTATTTGAAGGAAATGTTCTTTGTTGAAAATGAAGTTGGTTTTAGTCGTTGTAAATTCTAAAAGAGAAGCAAAAAGTGTGCTGGGGATGTGGATTAACTTGTTGGGATCATTAATGAAGAGGTCGAGTGCGATATTGCAAGCTTCATTGGTGGAGACTTCGGTAAAGAGTGACACGATATATGCAGGTTCATTTTTAAAGATGCCTTCAATTTCAGCTATACACTAAACCCTAAATTCTAAAGCTTTAATGGCTAGTTTGATGTCGTGTGGAGTAACGTGGAGAACAGTGTTCTGTCGCATATTCAAGTAACTAGATTGTCCTATAAATATGATTCATGTAACTGGAGTGTCCTATAAATGTAATTCAAGTAACTGGAGTGTCCTATAAATGTAATTCAAGTAACTGGAGTGTCCTATAAATGTGGTTGAGTCCCTGATGAATTGTCCAGTCAGCGTAGTTTACCTATTATTAATATAATATTTGAAACATACTTTCATGTATATTATTTCAATGAAGATTTTCACTATCGTATTTCTCATACATTTTTCATAGATGTAAAACTTATGCTGGCATTTAGCTGTGTTCTAATGATTCCAGGAATAAAGCTGATTTATTACAGAGTGCTATCGTAAGCGTAAAGTTACTTTGTCAGGTATTTGTTTTCTTTCTCAGAACGCTATCGATTCTTCTTTACTTTGATTAAGTTTATTTCCTAGATCTAGTTAATTGCGACTAAAAAGCTTTCTCCTTTTTTCTTTTATGTTTATAGAAACTTAACAGCATGGTACAGCGTCTGAGAAGAACGTTTCTTTAATAAAGTAAGGCTTATCGCAAAATATGTTATATAGCTAAATGAAAAAGTACGATGGAACGTTAGCACGTATAAAGTCAAACGTGGTTACTTTATGCAACTCATGTGGTCTTAACTAATGTTCATCCATGTGGCATGGTACTTTTCACTTTTTCTCTTACCTGGACTTCGCTATAAAAGAATATTGGTATACAATATGAAAAATAAACTAGTAGATACGCCCTCTGAAATTCAAGTTTTCCATAAAATAAATTATACCACGTGATTACACTTTTTTATACCTTCATTTTCTATTCACCCCGATAACTACAATTGTTATACCTTTGATCAAATATTCTTTAAGTTATGAATGAAGAAGGAAGTGCAAATAATAAAACAGCCCTGAGTATTACACGTGAGCAACAGAAACTTTATTTCACTATTTTGTATATATGCATATTTCATAATTGACAACAGCATGTAAAGAAGGCACACGTAGAATTCTATGAATCGTATTTGTAAACAAATCAATGTACCTTGCAGCTACAAATATATATAGTTGTATCTGTAATAATAGCCATTTGAACAATAGACGTAAGCTGGGACTGATAGGTGTAAGGTTTGCTGTGTACACGTCAGATGCGAAGCTATATGGTTTTTAATTTTGAGTTTTCTTTTACTCTTTTCTTTTTTCTTTTTACTAGTAAACCTGTATTCATACAAGATTTGGTGAATATATATATATATATATATACCTATGCTTCTAATTTATTCTTCTGTACTATTTGGCAAACAAGCTGTTTAAGATACTCCAGATAAATATGAAGGCAATCTACCATAGAGATAGCGATTAACATAGCTGTGTGATTATTACTTGTAATTTTCATTGTTTAAACGGTAGCTGTTCGCATTGTTTGAACAGTAGGTGTAAGCTTAGTTGTGTTAACTGAAATCATAAGAGTTATTGTTAGAAAAATAGTGCACTAACAACTCTGCGAACGCCGAGATCTTTTATACCTTTGTAAATGATGGTTGTGCATATACTATGTTTATAGCATGGGAATAAATGGATCAAGCGTTTCTAAGTAAACGGTTGATTCATTATTGAATATTGGACTTACAGATGTTTTTATTGAAAGCTGACCTACGAATCTATTGAAAGATAAATCTTGATACTTTATTTTTAAATAAACTGAAAAAACTACGTTTCCTCTCAGGTATAAAACTGTTGAACGTACATTTAACTAAGGCTATACCGAGTAATTTGGCAGCAGTATCAAACGTTAAAGCCCCCCAGTGGCATAGCGGTATGTCTGCGGACTTACAACGATAGAAACCGGGTTTCGATACCCGTGGTGGGCAGAGCACAGATAGCCCATTCTGTAGCTTTGTGCATAAATTCAAACAAACAAACGCTAAAAAATATTTATTTGTAACAAAAATGTATGAATCATCATTCTCATCTGTATACTAATACATTCTATAATTATTTTAATAATCCAAAGTACTGGTTTTGCAGCATCTGTCTTGCCTAAACAAAGGGAAATATATAAACTTTCCTTCCAAACAACGTTAGCATGTTTTCAAATATTATATTTTTTACAGAAGGTAAGGATCAGGTTAGCTGTGATTTATTTCTTATAACCCTTTATATTGCTGATTAATTGTGGATCTAAGACAGCACAAATCTGTACGTATATGTTACAGTTGACAGAATGGAGATATCCTAAAATACCTAAAATATCGTTCTGTCACATCACAAAAACAATGGAATTGTGATTTGTTTCAGTTACCTGGCATAAACAACAACAAAAAGGTCATGATGTATACGCCACGTTGCTAGTATTATGTTCCAAAGTTGTACTTTAGCACAAAACGTATTGGAAATATGACTTAATTTGTTAGTCCCGTGATACTTCTGGGGAATGCTGTGCATATGAATATGTTATTTTATTTTTAATCTCACCTCCGTACTCCACATAGGATGTGGTCTGCAATTCATCACTTACGGAACAGCATCAGTTAGTCATCCAATATGTGACAAGCATTGCAAGGGTCACTCAGAAACAAAGTGGGGTGCCGTACTCAAGTTGCATCTGATTCATGGTATCTAGATTTTCACTTTGACCAGATAATATCCTTGCCCTTTCTAACACCATGATGCATATAGTCGAAATTGTAATTATTCTGACAATGGTGATGCACATGACGCAAATAACTAAATATCAATTCTATAAACTCATTCATGTGCTGGGCAAATAGGTAAAAGGCTATGGTTTATTTGGAATGAATGCCATATAAAAAAAAGACAACTCATATTTGTTGTTTGGGTTACCTCAATGAAGACTGGTAACATAAATTCTTTTTGTTTGTAGTTAAGCACAAAAGGTACACAATGGGTTATCAGTACTGTGATTGTTACGGATGTCAAAACCCGATTTTTAGCGTTAAACGTCCGCAGAATACCGGTGGGTCAATGAGACCCACATAAATGTTTCCATCTTCACGATATGCAAGTAAGTTATTAAGTAGGCTAGTCTTTGTCATGCCTTCGAAAGGCGCATAATATAGATGCTAAAATCCGGTTTCTTATAGCAAAAGCAAACGAGAATAATGACACATTCTCCTAGGATGAGATACCAGTCCATAGCAAGTTCACCATGTGCTGCCCGCTAGCACCCATTATATAGTTGGGAAGACTGAAGCAACTGGGATAAAGTGCCTTACTAAGGAACATAAGATCATGATTTGGGCAAGCATCGAACCCACGATCTCTCGATTACAAGTTCAAAACCCTATCCTGTATACCACGCTACTCTCATCTCGCCTCCATTTCGGAAGTTATAATGTGACATAACTTAAGCAATCTTTTGAACATATTTTCATTCTTCTGCATATTTAACATTCATCCCTTGTCGATTATATTAAAGTGTATCATAGTGATACTTTGCATTCCTAAGTTGATTTGCTCATTCCCCTCATCAGACCAAATCAGAATGCTGGCGCACAATAGTTACGAAGTGCCACGATTACATTAAATACCATAGCATTTTAACAAACTAGCATGTAGCTATGGTAAGCAGTATTCTGATCATAACAGAGCATCTTACATAGCCCTACAAAATACTATCGTATGATTAAAGGCAGACATCGTCCTGGCTGTATCAAATTAACCTGAATAGTATAACAGCAAGATACTGACTGGTTTAGTCAGGCAGTATCTTCTTAATATCAAACTAACATTAATTGTACGACTACAGAGCAACGTACGTTTAAGTTTAGTGTCACGGCTCTAACAAACCACTATGTAATTTAAGTCCGCTGACATTGCATAACAATGGAAGTCTTTTCAAACAGATTGCTCAAGTGATGTCACATCCGTACCACATTGTAATTTCCAAAATGGTGGCGTGGTGAGGGTAGCGTAACATACTGGTTAGAACTTTGGATTCGTAGACGAGAGGTGGTGGGTTCGATGTTTTCCCTGGACATGATGCTATGTCCCTGAGCAAGGCACTTTATCACATTTGCTTCAGTCTACCCAGCTATATAATGAATACTATCGGGTGACAGAGGGTGAACGTGCGATGGACTGGTAAGCGAGTAGTTAATAATTATGATAATAATATCGCTGTTTTTCTGTTTTATCAATATCGTAGATTAGTATATCACCTAAATCTTAACTTGCACTGATAACACTTATGCACAGAGTTTGACAATGATCTCATTTAATCAAATATATATTCATACCAATGTATACATGTTAACTTATTAGCTGTTTATTCTCATAGGTGAAGCATCAAAAAGACTCATTTCCACGTGATTTTTCAGCATTCTCCATGTGTAGCTTACGAAACTTTAAATTTAGAAGCATCAGAAAACTGAATGATTTAACACTTAGTTGTGTTTTGATCGTGTTTATTTTGCGGAATCACAAACAAAAAATCCAAAGAGTTTATAAGAGACTTTATCAGAGAACACTGCATGTGCCTGGTAAAGTATCTTCAATATCTGTTTATAAACTGGATGTATTCAGTATTCCATTCATGTAAATAAACACAGTCTCTTCTTGTCACGTCGAATCCCTCGGTGACAACGGACCGATTTGTCAAGAAGATGGCAAAAGGACATTTCCTCCTTCCCTTCCGAACACAGGGGTAAACGTGACAACAAAATTCTTTTCAAAAGAACACCATTGTAAGATAGGCAAGAAAGCGATTACTCATAGCTGTCATTTCCAAAAGGACGTCCAATGATAGGTGGCCTTTCATCTTAAAGATTTCCCGACAAGATCATTTGTCAGAAATATATATATATGTTTCTAGACTAAAGATAAATGAAGCTGACTGACTCATTCGTTTTGACTATTAAACGAGTTGTTTTATTGTATAGTTTGGTGAGCATATTTTGGACATATAATTAAAATATATTTTGAATAAAAAAACGTAGCTTAAACGATTTTTTCCTCGCAAAACTATGCTAATTAATAATGTGGCGTATTATAAGTTGCATTGATAAAAAACAAAAATTAACATAAAACCCAAAAGGACTGTTAATACATTTCTAGGTTATCATCAAATTATTCTGACCGACCTTTTGTCCCTTACCACAGAAACATTTGCAAAAGAAATTATCGTATGCAAAGTCAATATAAAACTTCTTTTTTATGAAGAGCAAATATACCTCAAATCCTTCATATCCAGTTAGTACCTAATGTATTTTAATTTCTAGGTGCTAGAGGTCAACTCTGAGAAGAGACACTATTAAATCGAAATTGTTATCAACGAAGCCTATAACAGACTTTAGATGACAATGGCCAGTCAAAGACGACATCTGGTAGTAAAACGATTGAGTTTTTGGAATCAACATCTTTCATAAGGAACCCATAAGATGTTCTAAACTGCCTAAAAGTCTGTCATTGGACGAGTATGGTATTCTAAACTTCAAAATATGCAATATTTTAAATCTAGATTCGCATATTTTAGTATATTTACTGGCACGTATTTGTTCAAAAATAACGATGGTATATGAAAGTCATACTTGCTTTCCCAAAATTTCTTGGAAACATTTGTTTGTTTGAAGTTAAGCACAAAGCTACACAATGGGCTATCTGTGCTCTAACCACCACTCTTGAAAACGAAAAATGATTAAAGATAATACTTATACATTTACACGAGAAGCTGGTTTTAAGCATGATACCCGAGGAATGATAACCATTGCAATCGAAAGAAATGATAAAGATTCGCTGGTATTCATTTCACGAGAGAAGATGCAGTTGTATGAAATATAAACTTTTATGCATAGAAATACGAGACGTTTGTTTGTTGTTGTTTTTATTTCGCGCAAAGCTACACGAGGGTTATCTGCGCTAGCCGTCCCTAATTTAGCAGTGTAAGACTAGTGGGAAGCAGCTCTTGGGCTACTCTTTTACTAACGAGTAGTGGGATTGACCGTCACATTATAACGCCCCCACGGCTGAAAGAGCGAGCATGTTTGGTATGACGGGGATCCGAACTCGCGAACCTCAGATTGCGAGTCGAGCGCCCTATCTACCTGGCCATGCCGGGCCTTAAATTCTAGTTTCTGGTCTATATAGTTAACTAATACGAGACGATCGTGGTTGTGACAGGTAAATTGTTATCTATGACTAAACTGAAAGGTCTAAGGGGACAAATCTATGACCTGAGGTTGAAACATACCAATTATCCCTATTGCTCTAATTATAGGTAGTTTTAGATAAACCCTTTTGTCAAGCTAAATATAAGGTTCCAGAATAAATTATAAGAAACTAGCACTTAATTGACATGGAACTGATTAAATGCATCTTTTCGAACTAGAGCTCATCTAACATAATACTTCCTTCCTTTAGGTGTGAAAGAAAATATTTTTGAATGGAGAAACATGACGCTGAAACTAGACGGGTAAATGTTTATCGCTACACGAGGGCTATCTGCCCTAGCCGTCCCTAATTTAGCAGTGTAAAACTAGAGGGAAAGCAGCTAGTCATCATCACCCACCGCCAACTCTTGGGCTACTCTTTTACTAACGAATACTGGGATTGACCGTTACGTTATAACACCCCCACGGCTGAAAGGGCGAGCATGTTTGGTGGGACTCGGATTCGAACCCGCGATCCGCAGATTGCGAGTCGACTTGCTGATTTATTGTTCAAAAACGTAGTTTTCGTAGTCTACAAATTCAGTAAAACAACAACTAGATACTTCACATTTGATATAGTTTTTTTCCCAAGAAATATTTTGCCGGATAGACAAGCATGAACATTGAATAAACGATCAGTATCGTGTGATGTTTCAGATCTTCTAGGGCACGGGCAATTAGGAGTTACAGCATGACGTGGTCATGTTTCACCTTTAAAATGATTTCAACAATAGAAATCGAAGCAGTCAGATAATCAGTTTTCGTAGCTAATCATTTCTTTCTTTACAATGTTCATAATGCGTCTCGGCAGCTGCTCCTTTTTAACAAAGTTACTCACTACGCTGTTGTTTCGATAAACATTTGTTTGTTTGTTTGTTTTGAATTTCGCGCTAATTCAGTCTCATATCATACTCTAAACTTCATTGGAAAGTTGTCAAAGGTGTTGTCAAAACAACTGGACAAAATATTTAACGGAAAGTTTAAGTTCCCTTCATTATCCATTGTAATATTTTTAAACCTGAGAAAATCAAATAATTATGAAAAAATATCTAGACTTTCTAGAGTTAATGTTAGAATGCCTGAAAGCCTCAAATGTTTACAGTCTAATTACTGATATATGAGGACTAAGTTTAGGAATACATCGTGTAATTATGCAATACCCTGTAAATCATGCCTGGACACTTTGAAGGTCACAGCGTATGTACAAATGTATTTTGAACATTAAAATGAAAGCAACAATAGCACATAACTTATAAGGAATACAAAGTCAAAGTGGAAGGCTTTATATAAAATATAGTTTGTAGCGTTGAATTTAGGTTATTTGTGTAAAACTTTCTAAACGGTAAATGAGAATAAATACATCTAGTACAAAAAAAAACAAATACTTTGCTGCTATTTTTTTCATAAACAAATCTTTGGTAATGATTTTCAATTTATTTGGCAAAAACGGTCACTCTAAGCGAGATGTCTATCATGACCAGTTTGTCTTTCAACCATGTAAAGCTGATTAAAAAAAACAACGTCGACCCTTTCCATGAAGCAGTAATAGAGCATCTGAGATTAATAACCTATTCCCCAACGCAAATGTGTATATAAAGTGAATTTAAAAAAATCGTGTTCCAGAACTTTTCTTTGTTTGGTACCACAGTGAGGATCTGATAATGAATTTTGATCTGTAAATTTGGGAGAAAGAATAATTTTTAATACAAAAAAAATATCAAATAACAGCCATAAAATGCCAACACTGGCATTTTAATAAGCTGTAGAGTTAGAGAACTCTTTGTAGATGTTTAGCTTTGTAAAGCATGAGTAGTTAATTTATTTTGGGACCTATATCATGATGTCAGCTGACGTATATTGCAATGAATTATATGTGCATAAAAATATGATTAGAGATGTGCATAAAATAGAAATATTCTAAAAGATAAGTTATTTTCAATGAATACATAACAAGCTTGTTAAAACTTTAACAGGATATTTCGAAGAAACTCCTATAACATTTTATAGGGGGAAGCAATACTTTTTTATGAAGTTGACTGTAAGAAAATAATATATATATATATATCTGTATAAGCAACGTAAGCAATAATGTTAGTGTCACTTGCTGACTTGTAAATGTAAATACAGTTTTTATTCTTCAGAACCACACAGTCACCATTAATGTTTCGTTTAGAATTGTGGAATTACCGTTATGAGTTCCTCCTCTTCAGCAGTTGCATCATCGTTCCAAAGCAGAAAAATGTATTGGGTGATAATAATGTTAAAGAATAATGTAGAAAATGTAAAAATGTACTGAAATATGTTTAGATTTTAAACTAAGTTAAAAAGAAAGCTTTAGAGAAGAATGTAATAGTCGATTAAAACACAGTAAAAATTATTTATTTCAGAGAAAGATTTTACTATCAGATAAGTGTAGTTTTTATAGTTCGTTAATTAAAACGAGTAATAAGCAGGATCAAATCAAGTATGAATGTTTTTTTTTTGGAACTGACATAATTTACATCTATTAAAACATTAACCGTAGTCACAGGACATTTTGTGTACATACCTTTATTTGATTAATTAACCATGTCCTGTTGCGTTATTTCTAAGAATTGACATTTCTAAACTTTTAGAAATAATTTCAATAAATATATATTGAGTATCTTGAGTCTCATATTTACTCATAAACGACAAAAGCAGAGTGTTCATTAATAGTCTAATGAAAAGAATGCTCGAATGGATTTTTATTTTTTCATGACATTCAAAGACAACAATTTTATCAAAGGGGGATTTTAAACCAATCATTAATTTGTGTAAAAATGAGAACAGATAGGAACTCACGGACTTTTTGATACATTCTGATGATTGGGTAAGAGCGAAGTATTGTCGAGGAGAGTACATTTTAGGTCACATTTTGTTTAAACGTAACTCTCACCGACGTGCTTGACTTCTTTTTCTTGTTTTCTGATTCAACAGTAATCATAATACTTTAATAGTAAAAAGGTGTTCTTTGATCAAGCTGATCTAATGGAAGAGCGATTGAGCGTTTCTTTACGCTTTATTTATCAGTCTGAGCCCAGTATCCTGCTGTATTAACATTATCACACCAGTTGTAGTCCAGCCCCAATTATTTCCCGCAGAAGAAGTCACGATCCACCATCAAACCATCGGTGTCTATCCTATCCTTCTATACATTTGTATAGAAAATAATATAGAAAAACTGACAATGTTAAAGCTATCTCATCAGCTAAACAATAATAAAATGCCGCATTACTTGTTTGTGTTAAGGGCAAATAAATTAATTGTTGGTTAAGTAAAATTTCGAAGAAGCAAGTCTTCAGTAAGAATTTGTTTTATTTATAAACTTTATAAGAAGTCTGTTTTGTTAGTTGTTAAGCGCAAAGCTACACAATGACTATCTATGCTGTACTCACCACGGTTAAAGAAACCGGTTTTTAGTGTTATAAGCTTTCATAATTGCCCTTGAGCCACATAGGGGGTATAAGAAGTCATTCTGTTACAATGTCATTGTTTAAGATTAATCGAGAAACCATCAGGTTTTATTTGACAGTAAATCCGTATTCATCTGTCCATTTTAAAATTTCCAGTTGAAAGCCCGCTGCAAAACAAAGTACTTATATATTTGGATTGAAAGGTGAAAATAGCTACATACATGTAAAAGGTTATCCAAGATTGAAACTGTCTTTAAAGATGCTTGACGTTGGTGTAAGTAATTGGAAAGAAATGCTAAAAGACAAGCAGTTATATTTATGAGTTTTGTAAGTAACGACACACTACGATTTTCTTACAAAGGCTAGTGTTTTCAATATTATTGATCACAATGCTTAAACTAATTTGAACGTTACACATATATATATATATATATATATATATATTTAGTTTTACAATGACAAAAATGGTATTGCATTGAGAGTTTAGTGCAGGGAAACACTAGCCTTAGTATCCTCAGATGGTTGAAACTTGCGAGATATTATAAGGATAATGGCCAAGAATATATTTTGTAGTGAAGATATATAATTGTTGCCCCCCCCCTCCAGTAGCACAGCGGTATGTCTGCGGACTTACAACGCTAGAATCCGGGTTTCGATACCCGTGGTGAGCAGAGCACAGATAGCCCATTGTGTAGCTTTTTTGCTTAATTACAAACAAACAATATCTAATCGATGATCTATGCCTCGTAATCTTTAAAGTTTTTGTTTGTTTTTTAAAGCAAACAAAATAAATTATAATGTGTCCACCGCAGGGAATAGAACCCGGATTTTAGCGTTCTAAGTCCGTGAACTTAGCGTCAAATTTTAGTTTCTGGTCTATATAGTTAACTTATGTTGGATAAGAAATTATTGATAATATAGCGGTGTTACCTTAGCAGGTCAGAAATAAACTTTAGGATCAAAATCAACAGACATATGCAGAAGGTTGTGAAACGCGTCGTGTCTCCAAGGAACCTAGGATCTAAGGAAATATGCAAAGTGTTGTTAAAGAAGAAATCAACGAGATGAGCGACAAGCAGACTTCTATTTAAACCACTGATGTCAGAGTTGTACATGTTCAATAAACCAAAGCGGATTAACTCGTCATAGTACAGAATCTTGTGGAGAACAAATGAACCAAAACGAAAAAGAAACTTACATTTGAGAATCTTAAATAAATTATTAAACGTCGAAACTTCTACAGAAGACTAGGTTAAGCTTGACAATTTTATGCCTCTAGAGAGGGCTGGAATCAGATAGGGTATTGATGAATAATTTCGCGTGTTAATTTCAGTTAAGTGAAACATTCCTGTGGAGACTGGGCAGATCATATTTATGTTAATGCTTTGAGTGCTATGCATGTGGCACATTGTCGCTTTCAAAGAATATGATAGGAATACACAGGGTTGTTATAAAACTAGTTGGCCTATTTTATTGCCCGTAATGTTCTTCGGTGGCTCATTGATAAGCTCGAGAGCTTGTAATGCTCAAATAGTGTGTTTGATCCATGTAGTGAGTATTGCATAGATAAGTAACTGAGCAGCTGTGTGCTAAATGACAAATAAATAAGTGTGACGCATGAAACTCAAAAACTAATTAGATATCTATAATGTGTGTTTTGCATGAACTAATGAAGGGAAGAGAAAACTATTTCATTGCCAAATATATTTGTCACAGGCAGAAAAAAATCGTAAATTATGCATACCAGTAACTGTATAAAACCAACATAAGACAATTCAGGATTACCTTTGTCCTTAGAAATACCTTTTGAGAAGTTACCCCTAAATATTAGAATTGCTACCAGTATAAGTCATGACTACAGAAATGATAGTAACTCTGGTGCAGCACTAAAATGTATCGATGTGGTTGCAGTGAACAAAGAGGATAATATTGGAAGGAACTTATCCATGTACCTTTATGCAAAAGTCTATTGCATGAATAGAATACTCTAGTGTGTTGAATTCATGAGTGAGTGACCTCAATGGGCTTCATGAGTGTTTCAAAGATCGAGTAATATTGGATTCTGCACAGTACCAACAATTTGCAAATACTAATAAGAGTTTTAAATGAAACCAACTTCGTGCAAGATGGTGTTTTATCGCACATAGCATGGACTGTCAAGACATTACTGGGACATTCATTTGAAGACTGAATAATTAGTAGTCATTTTTTCAAACACATAACCAATGTGTTCTCCAGATTTCACTTCTTTTGTGACCCACATCCAGACGTCGAAGTCTCGTGACGCACCCGTTACCTTGGCTAACTTCAAAGATGGCAGATGACGCCGAACGAGACTTTTAGAAACTGGACAGTTGGGTATCATTGGTCCGCCAAATGTAACAAGACATTTTCACGGCTGTGGAAATTTCACGATCAGTATCCCCTTGGTAACAATTATTTTATACATTGCTTTTATCATCGCCTCATTAGTTCATCTAACATATACTTCAGATATCTGATTATTAGTTTTGGACTGCTAGACGTAAAATGTATTCGTTTGTCATTAAGCACGAAGCCCGGGCCGTGGAAATGATCTCAGATCCAATTCGAGACTATTTTCTCAGTCGACATGTGGAGTGAGAAACAAAAGCTATCCATCATCTTGTCCACTTCAAAGATCCAGCTGTGACAAAACTGAAGAAATCACGACAATAAATCAACTCTAACTGCTATACACTAGTTTAAGATCTTTTTTGGCCAATTAAATTACTTATCGGATGAAGATTTCGCAAGCTAAGCTTCTGACTAACACGAAAGAGAAATAAAAAAAACTTTTGTATATACTACTGAAGAACTAACCTCTCACTCATTTATCGTATCCAGAAGTGTCCCAAAAAGTCAACGATTCACTGTTCGTGATCAAGTTATTAATATCAGTCAGAATAAAGAAACACAGACTGAAGTAAAACAAAATGATATAATAAGAAAAATTGTTAACCTTGCTTCAGGACTTGAATCATTCGATGTTACTGACAGATATACAAAAAAAAAGACGTGCTTTAAAATCCCACAATCCTCCAACTTTGTTTTAAAAGAATGTCCAAATGGTCTAGAGTAATTATAATGTTCTTGTAGACTCATTATTGTTAACTTGCTTCAGGACTTGAATCATTCGATGTTACTGACAGACATACAAAAAAAAGACGTGCTTTAAAATCCCACAATCCTCCAACTTTGTTTTAAAAGAATTTCCAAATGGTCTAGAGTAATTATAATGTTCTTGTAGACTCATTATTTATTATACCAGGGACAATCTTAAACCAAATCACATTTCAGTGTAGAATCACTGAACCCTATTTATGATGTGCAAAATGTGTTATTATATTTCAAAAGTTTGCTGGTTGGGGTTTGTTAACTTTGTGGCCAGCAAGGACACTAAATTTGTGACAGCAATATGGAAAAATTAACCAATAGCTAAAAGAAAAATAGAGAAGATTATTCTGTGAAACCTTCGAAATGCAGGACTGAAAGAAGAGTAGTAGTATTAATGCATTTCATTTGGGAAATATGGATTAATTAAAGTCTAAGGAGAAAAGATTCAAATGCGGTTAAGTTGAAGTTCAATTTTCTTACGAAAAGTTTGTGGGTACATAATTAAATGTGGGAATTAGAAATAGAAGAGAAGTGCCATTTATGAAGAAACGTAATTATGTGTTGCAAGTATATTACCATCAATTATAATGAACACACTTATGTACAGTTTATTGTTTTACCATTTGAACTGCGCTATATTCCAGTAACTATTAAATATTCGTGAAGTGTGCTGTAATTGGATTCCCATCTTACTTTAGCGCGATCTATTCTGAAACAATAAATCTTTGAATAATTCCTTCGAGGATGTGCAAACGTTTTTTGATAGATCAAGAAATAGTGAAACTAAGCCCTAAAAATAGTGAACTGCTTTACCACCATGCGCTTTTTCTATACACTCATTGGTTTGTCCACATATCCATCAAAAGATAAAGTAATTCAAACCAGTCAATATAAAGTCATAGTCAAACAATATCAGAGTTTTTTTGACTCATCACAATCTGTTTATAAAATGTCCAAAACCTCCATAGAAGTTCTATTCGTTTTTGAATTACGCGCAAAGCTACTCGAGGACTATCTGCGCTAGTCTTCACGGTTGAAAGGACAAAGCATACTTGGTGACTAGGTTCGAACCCGTGACTCGCAAAATGCGAGTTGGGTCCCCTAACAAATCACTCCCTCTATTATAGAAAAAAAAATGAAAGGTTTACTCGGCTCTTACGAAAATTTTCTCCTAAATAATTGTGTTAATCTATACTCCTGAAGATTCGCTAATCTTAGACACATATTGTAATGATTTACGGTAGGAGGGCTTCATGCACAATGGCAAAATAGGTGGGCGATATGTATTGCGACAACCAGATGTGTCAAGTAAAAATTTGATTATTGTAACGAGCTGTGGAAATATCCTAGTAAAAATACAAGTTGTGGTCTATGATTATTTTTCAAAAAGGAAACAGAACTAGCCTTCGATATGATCCCTGGTGCAAACTAGTAACAGGCTCTCCTTATTGGAGGAATGAATCAAACTACAACACAGAAAGACTTCCAAGGATTACAACCCTTAAGACAAAGTTTCTAGAATTCAGATAAGTCGAAATGTTCACATTAGAAAATATAGTATCCTAAACAAACTAAAAATATAATAATTGTGAAAGTATTAAACATAGGGTGGTCGCATCGTTGTTGAATAAGATATACTTGTTATTTCATAAGTTATTTTAAGCGCTTTTATTATTATTGTTTCTCAAGTGTTATATATATATATTCACACACATACATATATATATATACATACATACATATATACATATATATATATATATATATATATACACACACACACAGTGCTTAATTGAGGTAAGCCTCAGTTCGTTCTAGATTCAAAAAGAATCTTTATAATATATACATAGAGAGAATTTCATTTCCAAAGAGAACTGGGTGATTCGGTAATGTTGGTTTGTAGTTAAACACAAAACTGCACAATGGGCTATCTGTGCTCTACCCACCACGGTGTCGAAACCCGATTTTTAGCGCTGTAAGTCCGCAGACGTTTCACAACTAGTCTAAGGATGTGTGCTCAGTCGATCCTTAAAGAAGGCAGTTGAAACCCTGTTACATATATGACGTTTCTTTATTATAGTTTGTTATATTTGTTTCTTAAGTTATAGTCTTTAAGAACTACGTCTCAAAGTCAAACTTCTCTACTATTTTATTTACCAGGAAATACTAGTATTGGGTATCCAAAGAGTATTTGAATGTACTTCTTAAATGATGAAATAATATTTCCATCATACTTATACGAGTTTAGGTAGTAGAAAATACAACTTTCCTTCGTATTATAGTTTAATGGAATCATTGCTGTTAACTAATCAATTCAAAATAAAATGAGTGCATCTTTAAAGTATTTTAGGTTTGTAGATTAACTTTAATACATCTGTTTGAGTGACTATTGATTTTACTGACACCATATTACTTATATCTCTCAAATCCCAATTTGGACTTCGGGCATATTTTTTCGTAATCTATGCATTTCAAAACACAAAACTATTTTATTATGACATTGAATTATGGCTGAGTCCATGAGTGCCATCTGTTGAGATCAAATCAATGATTCAAAAACGACAATGTTTATGTAATAAACGTAGCAGTGCCTTCCAGTCAGTTTCATTTTTGAACAGTGCAGATATCTGAAAACTAAATGGCTTTTCTTTATATAAAAAACTTTCCTAACTCTTTCCCATCAAACATGTAAGTTATAGTCTCACTCAACGTGAGACGACGATGATTTATCGAAAAAGAACACAAAGAAGAAACATTAAATTCATGAAATGTCTCAAAACACCACATTTTCTAAAACTTACTTTAATACTTACAAAAAATATACGAAATGTTACAAAGGGAATATTTTTTACCTCGGAAATTTCTTTGAGCATCTTGATTAATATGAATAGGATGTTAAGGATAACACGCGATTTTGAATTAACACTTGCAGCGCCTTAAGCGCTGAATAGAAACTCTTTCGCTTATTTACAGATGGTTTCTGACTTCTTTATAAACATAACTATAGAAAATGTTTAGAAAGCATGCTATTTCGTTTTAACAATAGAAATACAATCGAAAATTCTAAGAAACTAGAACTGTAAATTTATTTTAACCCCAGTTTGCGTACATTAAATAGAAATTACTCCTGGTCTTGATTAGATTTCAAAACAGAGTAAACGCAAATTCACTGTTCATGTCAGGTTACCATCACCAAAAATTGAGTTAGTAACACAAATTAGTTTTGTAGAATTGTCTATTTGTTTATTGGATTTCACGCACAGCTAAACAAGCGCTATCTACAATACTTCCCTAATTTTTAAATGATAGACTAGAGAGACGGTTGCTAGTAAACATCAACTACCACTAAAGCTTGAGCTTCTCTTGTCAAACCAAATAGTGAGACTTGACTGTCACTCTTATAATGCACTTATGGCTCTATAGTTCGGAACACGATTTGTTTTTGATGGTAACGGGATGTGAACCACAGCATCTTAGCTCCACAATCCTGGATAAGGAATAGGATCAGTTTCTTTTCTGAAGGACCTGGCATTGCCTAGTGGTTAGGGTCCTCAACTCGCAATTTACCTAAGACCTAAGATTGTTTTATAGCATTTGATAAGAACTGTATAAATTCTATCTTATACCATTTGATTTGTTTAATGCACCCCTCACTTTTGAGTAGCTAATAGAACATACACAGAGGACTGCAATGAGACATATGTACTCATCTATGTATGTGGAGAGCATACTTGTCTTTGGTTGCACATTTCAAGCCCCAGTTGAGAACCTTAGACTGGGAACATGCAGCTTTCTAGGTTTTGAGTCATGTTATCAATGGTTTGTGACCAGTTCTTCCAAGATACTGACACCATGCCCATTCTGAAAAATGTTAATGTAGGCCTTATATGAACGCGTGAATATGAAAATTCACCAGACCTTGAAGAATGTCTTCATCAAAGCACCAATATTGATTTATCTTTCTTGAGATTAATTGTCCATTTATCATGAATATAGGTGCCAGTGATAGTAGAATTAGAGCAGTTATGCACTAGGTGCAGGTTGGGGTGGAGCTCGTGATTGCATATGCCAAATACTGTGTTTGGTGTTAGGGGTGGTGGAAACTCGCACTTCATCCTGTCATCTTTAGCCTGATGCTTTAGTTGAAAGAGCACTGCATACTGTGAAGTGTATGCTTGCTAAGTTTGTTAGCATTGATTGAACTGAATGGGATGAGCATCTACTGTATGTCATGATGGTAATTGGGCAACTGAGTAACAATTGACTCAGTGTTCTCCAAATTTCCTATAGTGTAGCTTTGTGCTTAATAGCAAAAAAAGCTCAACAAATCTCCTGATGTGTGGACAAAAAACATAGTTCTCAATAGATCTGATGCATGGCCCTCTACCTGTAACACTAGTATCACAGTATATATTGGAACATGTGGCTTGAATGTATTCTGCAATAGCTAATGTGCATGAATTAGCTTGGCTTGAAATGAATAAAGTGACTATGCATCAAAAGATGTATTACAAGTAAACAGTAGTGAAACAAATTTTCAGCTTGGTGACTGGATGTGGTTGTGTTTTGTGGCTGAAGCACAGTAACAATTTAGTTCTGTCTGGACTGGTCCATATCATATCTGTCAACAACTCAACAACACGAATTACTAGTTACACACATGCACGTTGAACTATAAACAAGATTAAATTCCACATAAGCCTCTTAAAACCTAGTTACTCCAAGAGTCAGAGGTGGATGAGCAAGTCGACTCTAATGATGAGATTACTGTGTAGTACAATTTGATCTTCAGTGACGAGAATTAAAGCATTGGCAGTACATATATGACTGTTTGTGAGGAACCACATAAATAACTTCATAACATTTTACTGGATTGTAAGTGTAAAGAACATCATTTGAAGATGAGAAAGGTGAGCAACCAACCAACCTTTGGTCAGTACATGAAGAATTAAGAGGTTAAGTTATTAGAAAATTATTGGAGTGAGTGACCCCTTTCTAGGGTCAACCAGTGTGGAGACTACAAGACCCACCAGGTTATGAAACGTTATAATCTAATATTTAGGAAACAGGCACAAGGTCGGAACAAAGGAGCCAGTTTGGCATAGGTTTGCAAAATGACTAAGGGGTTCAATGAAAGAAAAGAGAGGACCAGGAGTTCTGGAGTAAAATAAATAAACCAAAAGAGGAGACGAAAGAAAGTAATGCTGCCAGAAAGAACAAAACTTATTGTTCAATCTATGTATTATTGAGTACCTATAATAAACTACAATCTGCTATGTTTAGGTTGATATGAATGAATTCCTTACAGGAATAAGAGCAAAACGCGAGTATAGTACGATCATAACATGAGAAGCAGGTAGCCTGTTACTTTGTTAGGCCAACGTGCCAACACTGACCTCTGATTTGTTGTGACTGGGGTTGACTGCTTCACCAGCAGTAAATATACTCACTTCATTGAAAAATCAATAACCAAATGAAGTGGCATTCCTTGTTTTTCAAGCTATCCATGGATATTTCATGATCAGAAAGACATACAACACATTATGCGATACCCACTTGGTTATTTTTCTGCTATGACAGTAAGTTCGTGAAAATTCAACAATTGAAAGGATGATGTGACCTATTTTCAAGTTATTGAGTGATATTTAACAGCGAGACATTGGTTAAATGTTTTGCATTAATTTTCAATATATCTACTGAGTTATAGTGGACTTTCCTTGAAACAAATCACATAAAACTCGCTAGATACACAACTAGAATAGCTGACATTGCTAGAATGAAATTCTAGAGAAAGATACAGTTCGATCCAATTATCCATGATGACCATGTACTTACTCTTATAGTTAAACTGAAAGTACATTGCAGTTCTTGCTTCCCGAGTGCTTTTGTGACAAAACTTCCTAATCAAACTTGTAAACATAGATGTAAGTAGGTGTGACTTTGTGTTTCTAGGAAAGATTGTATGTGATAATTTGGTGGTTATATACTAGTCTTCCTAACCTCTAGTATTGTAATGATGCTCTAACATAGCATGCAGAACTTACACATAGACTGTTATATGCTTAAATAAATAAATAGCTCTAACACTATCAGTTACATTAATTATCAATAGGAGAGTTCAGTCAGCACTATAAACCAATAATAAACTTAATATTAAACAAACATTATAATAGAATTAAAATTAAACAATTATTTTCCATTATCAGTCCTAGTTGTCAACATTAAGTCATAATGGATAATGTTTGTGAGCATAGCACCCAAATGTGTTGGGAATATTTCATCTATCAGGCAAAGTCCAGACGCTGATGTTAAATTAGCTAGCAGCTACTGACAATTAGTTAACGGCTAGAAGTTGAGTGCTAACACCCACAACGTTTCAACTCCTATCGCTTTTCGCTGTCCAAGGGAAGGCAGTTACTCTTAATACTCAGACATAACCTTAAAGTAAAAATAAAATCGCCCTAAAAATTCTACATGGTAAAACTTCCAATCTCCACCCCTTTTATTCACAAAATGATGTTTAACAAAACTAAAACCCTTACCTTAATACTTCTTAAACTCACAACCTCCTCCTTTTTTCTTGAAGATGTGTTTAAGTATAGCTCGGGCGAACTGAGACAAGCCCACCAGATCCTGAAGTTACTTTTTCCGACTCGGTATACTGATCAAAAGTAAAAAAATAAAATAAAGTTAGTTACTTATAAGACAAGAATAACCTTGAGTAACTAACGGCCTCTTAGTTCTCCACAAGGAAGTTTTTATGTTTGAGAATTTACTTTTTAAAATAATTTCATATTTACTATAAAAAAAATTACACATTTTTTTTATATCCCAAACCATTAACTTCCAATTTACTTAGGAATAATTTAACATTATCTATAAAATAATTACAATTTCTACAAATTGTAATTGAGATATAATAATACTTTTTAACAGTATTAAGAGTGGGTAGACCGAGGATTGGAAATTAAAATTCCATTCTTTTGTCAAGAATAGTCAATATATAAAATAAATTGTAAACTTTTTTATAATAAATATGAAAATATTTTAAAAAGTAAATTCTCGATTATGGTAATTACCTTGTGGAGAGATTAGAGATTGTTACTTACTCAAGGTTATTCATGGCTTGCAAGTATTTGTTTGTTTTTTAATTATGCACAAAGCTACACAAGGGCTATCTGTGCTCTGCCCACCACGGGTATCGAAACCCGGTTTCCAGCGCTGTAAGTCCGCAGACATACCGCGGTGCCACTGGGGGGCGCTTGCAAGTAACTAACCTCTTTTCTTTCTTATTTTTTTTAGTTTTGTTCGGTATACCGAGTCGGAAAGAGTAAATTCAGGTAGCTGGGCTTGTCTCAGCTCGCCCGGGTTATATTTGAACAAATCTTCAAGAAAAAGTGAGGAGGTTGTAAGTTTAAGAACTATTAAAGTAGGGTTATTAGTTCTGTTTAACATCAGTTTGTAAATAAAAGTGGTGGAGGTTGGAACTTTTACTTTATAGAATTTTTAGGGCGGTATTATTTCTAGTTTAAGGTTATGTCTAAGTATTAGGGTAGCTGCTCTTCCACAACTGGCTACAGACAGCGCAAGGCAGTAGGAGTTGAGACGTTGTGGATGATAGCACGCAACTCCTAGCCTTTAACTGATTTTCGATAGCTACTGGCTAGTTTAAACATCAGCGTCTGGATTTTGTCTGATAGATGGAATATCCACAACGCATTTGGATGCTATAAACACAGACATTATCTATTTTGACTTATAATGTTGACGACTAGGACGTTTAATGGATTTAGCGTAACGTGTGTCCAAAACGCGCGACACATGCGCGCACGTAGTGACTTCGTAGCAATGCGTCGTTAACGTGTATACCTTACCACCAATTGATGGTTCCATGCGCCTACCATGATCGATAGTTAACAGTCCGACCCAAGGAACTGGAACCTGATTAACACCCTCCATACCCACTGCGAGATCTAATTTGTTGTCCACCAATGGGATTGCGATAGGTTTACGAACTACAACTGTAAATCCTGGGACTCGATTCCCCGCGGTGGACACAGCAGATAGCCGAGTGTGGTTTTCCTCTTAAAAAAAGAAAAACAAACCAATTTGTTGCTAACTGTATTTTTATTATTATTTTTAATATTTTGAATGTATTCGTATTTTGTGTTTATTTATAGTTTCAGATTAATTGTACTTTATTTTATTTCGTATTTTGAATATTCTGTTCTTTATGTTTCAATTTTCTTTAATGTGTTAACTGACAAGCTACTGTGCGTTTTTTAGACTTTAACTTTGATTTCGTTCATTTCCAGTTCATTTAATTTTGTTATTTGAAAATTATTTCTTATTTGAGTTTTATTTCATTGGGTCTTATTCGATTATATTTTGTATTTGAATTTGCCTCTCCAGCTGGTTGCTGAAGTTTGTGTTTACCCTTTGTTATACTGGGTTATGGTGTGGGTTATGGTGACATGGCGTCTTAAGTGTCGCCCAAAGGAAACAATTACAGCATTTTGCGACCTATAATTAATTTTCTAATTCGTTCATTCGTGTTTAACTTTAAAGTTCCTGAGAAAAGGAAGAGGGAGGGAGAATTGAAATGACCAAAAACTCGTATCACCTTCTCATAACTTTTTTAGAATATATTTCAGTCAAATATATTCAGGTAAATTCTTTAAATTTTCATGCAGATATTTTGTATGCAGCATGCCATTTTTGTCAACAGAAGGTCGAAAGATCGTACGCATGTAATGATCCTTTTATTCGGGCAAAGCTTGCATATGCTAACAGCTGGTGAGTCATATAATATTGGATCTGTGTCTGAATGCCCTGGGGGGTGGGGGGGCAAGCCAACTTCAAGGGATAACTCAGATATTTGTACAAAGTAATAAGAGTTAGTGATTTTTTTCCCGTATTCTTTCGCCAGTGAACCAAAATTTTTGTCCCGTGTGAATGTGAAGTAGAATTCTATTTGTGTTTATCCTGTGTAGACGAGTAAAGAGAAGCCTTTCACCCCAGCAACCAGTATGAGACAACAGGAGAACTGTAAGCCAAGTCAATAAATGTGAAGACATATACATTTTTTGTGAATAAATATTTGGTTTATTTATTCACTCATGTGTGCTGCTTTCCTTTGCTTTTCGAGTTTACAGTCAATATTTGTAGCATATTTCCTGAATTTACATTTTGGGGATACCTTTTAAACTTGTCTATCAGACATCAGTGTACCTGAATATCAAGGACACAAGAAGTCACAGACTATAACGCCTTTCTTAAAGAATCACATTAGTTTATTGCTATCCTCGCATTCACTGAACTTCATTTTAAGAAATAAAATATTAAATACTGAGATTCATATTTCGTATTCCTTTAAATAACTTTGTATTTAATATTGAATATAATGTATGGTGAATGTGTTTTAAAAAAGGGCAATATAAATTTAATTGTTACAGAAAAGATATTCACGATTGATATGAAAAGGATATGTATTGCTTTTCGTAAGTGTTTAAGTAAAATTTTGGTACTCCTGTTGCCTTTAAAATATGTAAACAAATCTACCTTGAGTAAGTTTATTTCGTACTTGCTTTAATACTTTGTATCATTCCCGGCATAATCATATGCAAGTCTTCCCTATCTCACAAACTACAGACCCGTGTAATCATTATACTGTCATTTCCAGAACACTACCTTTCATAGATATTGATGGGTTACTTTGCCTCAATTATCATTTTTCATTAGTAATGATTTTACGTGAGCACTGAAAGAACCACGCGTGATAGGTGATCCTTAGCGATATCATTATTTATAAGACTAAATAAAATGTCAGCTGAGCAAAGTGACATTACGGCATTGGTACTTAACTAACGTTATTAATATACACTTTATCTGTACAATATATTATTTAATACCATTAGAGTTCATATATTCTTTTCGTTAGGTAACGACTATTTCTTACAGTGATTAATTGCTCAAGAATTCATTTTAATAACTTTTCATGCCACAGATTTTTCAGTTTACTTTGTAAAGCGTTTATCCAGCTTTGAAGCACGATTTGTGAAACCACTTATTACGTCACATTTTATATTCGCATCTTGATTGAGAAATGAGTCATCCAAACATACTTGAAGTACATAATTTTTTCAATGAATTTTTAGCGAGGAATTTGTTACTGTCTAATATGATATTTTATTTTAGATTCGGGGCTTTTTTTAATTATTAATTTAACCAACTTCAAAGGGGAATCATAGGAATGAATTCGTTGACGCCTGACCTGAAGTGATATTGGAGACATACTTTTGCACTTGTCCTATTCCACCATGAATGCTGAAGTATTGATCTCAAGGAAAACTGTCAGAGGAGTACGACGCCTCGATGATGCATAGAGAACATTTTCCTTATATTGGTGTATATACAACACATTTTTCAACAAAAACGTCCAATATATATGTGATTAAACTATTGGGAAATCTTATTTTTCTACTTCGGAGTGAATGGAGCTGTCTAAAATATCTCACGTGAAATATATTTACAGTAAATCAAAGCTAGGTTTACAAGAATACATAGATAGTGGTGATTTAACTTTACTTTGTCAAAACTATCTGCTGATTCAGTTCAAATATAGTTTCAAAGTTCTGTAAATACAATCGGCGCACCCATCTACACAGAAATAGTTTTCTTTTAAGACGATATAATCAGAAACTACGAAAGGCATATTTGCTAACATCAAGAATAGTTTCCTTTGCACATATAGTTGTAAAAACTTGAAGCAGTTTAGAATATTTCATGGATTTTTAGAATTACATTGAACTGCAATACATACAAAAACACATGTCTATTATACAAAGGCTAGTTACGTGTTACTATTTAACATTACACTGCAAGTCGCAATCTCAATCTATTCTATTATATATTTGTTTTAACTTTTGCACATAAGATTCGATTTCGTGCTTACATAAACCAAAAGCAAAGCTCCATAAGTTGGATTAAACTTTTGTCAATCTTTCTCACACACGGGCCCCCCAGTGGCACAGCGGTGTGTCTGCGGACTTACAACGCTAGAATCCGGGTTTCGATACCCGTGGTGGGTTGATCACAGATAGCCCATTGTGTAGCTTTGTGCTTAATTACAAACAAACAAACTCACACACAGAAATCACAAGTCACGTGGTGGTAAGTTTCACATCCTGCTTTTACGTCTGATTAATATAAACTGTATAAAATTTTTGCACTGTCTCTCCTTAAAGAAAGCTCAAAACACAAGAGCTGCTCACACTAATGAAGGGTCAAAGATCACGTTTAGTTTCTTATGTTGTAGAATTTTGTCAAACTTTCGAAAAAAAACAGTTAAAAGTTATCTTGTGAACATGTTCAAAACAATCTTATAAACACTCAGGTGTTTCATGCATATATGTTTATTAACTTTACGGGATTAGTAATCAGTTACGAAATTTAAGAGTTTATTTAAATCTTTAATATTGTACTGTGTGTTTGTTGTTAAGCCACAAAGCTACAAAACTGGTTATCTCTGTTGTGTTCACCAAAAGTATCGAAACCCAATTCTTAGCCCTCAGACTTGCCGGTGAGCCACCGGGAGAGCCAGAGTACTGTATAAAAAGCTATTTTATATATTAATATCACAGTAATATCTATGCATCTCTATTCTGGTCACATGAGATTAGCCCCATATTTTGCTATAAGACGTTTTATAACTGAAGCTCCATATATTTCGAAACATTCTCTTCGACGTAGTTATAAACATCCTGGTATTTCAGTTTGATAAGTTAATAGTTTATTCCTGCTTTATAAAGACAATTTTGAATAAATCGATCCGATCTTCTCATATATTGTGGTTTCGTAGCCTTCCAAAAATGTCAAAGTTTGAAAGTAGTGGAATCAAAGGAAAGCATATATATAAGTAATATGCCACATTAATTTTTAAATCACTTGATGTATCTAAGTCTGCTATATAACGTACTCCGCAATGTGTATTGTCGAGAGATGTTTCAAATGAGTCAAATTCTCGAAGGAACTTAAACATAATTTAATATTTATTTCTAGTCTTAACGATGACTAGAACATTATTTAAAATTTTACACTGAGGAAAACTGCTCAACTGATTTTAGTTAGATCACAAAAGTTGAACCTCTATTCAAAACTTGTTACTTTCAAACATCAATAAGCTCTTTATGTACAAATATAATTTCTATAACCCTTTTAATAAAGTTCAACGAAAGTTACTGCATGTACGAACCTTTCAGAGCTGGACTTGTATTATACTCGTTATATATACACCTGGAAAAAAGTGAAGCACCCCCGTGTTTTTTTCAAGTGATTCAGAGTCGACGTTCTTGTGACTGATTATAAATTAACATTCAATCTAAACGTGTTTATCAAATGAAATTATGCATTATTGGGCACAAGAAAACAAGATTATCACCGTAAAATAACTATTTTTAATTACATATCATGACATCAAAATATGGACAGTTTTCACGCTT
>NW_013665669.1:480365-482891 GCF_000517525.1 Limulus polyphemus | reverse complement strand
ATACTGATTCGTTATGTACCAGTTTCTTGTCACCAAAATCTTATGAATAAAATGTCAGTAAGTCAGTTAGGCAGACGCGGTCTGTAAAGTCTTTTAAGGAGTTATGTTAAAGAAGGTCTGAAATAACTATTATGGAACTTCCGATGTACTTTAAATGTACTGTTTAGAAACAATTGCGAAGAAAATTGTACAATGATTCATTTTCAGATCACGTGTTGTTTAGCTATGTATTAAGTTATTACTTTTACGTAAAACATTACAGAAAATACTCATATACTCTTGTACACCAAATATATATCTACAGAGTTTATAGAGTTAGATATCTAACAATGATTTCAACATTTTCTTTTGAAATAAATTATGATATTATATCAAGTAACATGAAAATAGCTCAAAATGTTAAAATGTTTTTATTACCATACAACATTTCAACATATACATACAATACTGGAATAAAATGGATACAAAAATGGAAATATAGCATTCCGTATGTGTATTACTTATGTGTTTCCATAACTAACTCCAATACTGTGTGTGTGTGTGTATTATATATACAACAAATAACCCTCAACTTAAAATGTGATATACATTTCTGAAAATTTATAGCCAGCAGACAGAGAATATTATCTTTATGTTTTTCGTAAGTTGGAATATTAGGTTGCAGTGATATAAATATTTTTACAAACCTAAAGGAAATTAAATCTCAATGATTATTCATATATCATTCCTGCGTATAAATTAAACCACAGTAAGGGTTAAATAGTTTTAAACATTCACTCTAACCAAAAGAATTATTTTTGCTAATTATAACAGTAGTAAGTGAAAACAACAGTACAGAATCCCACAATACATAACTATATATATACTTTAAAACTTAAAAATCAACCGTTTTAGAAAAGCGCATGCGCCATGTTATTCGTCATTCTCTGTCCAATCAAAGAATTCAAGCCAAACATTAAATTGCCTATAAAACTGATGTTTGCGTTATTAACATATTTTACTATACTGTTTAGTACTTCTTTAGACAATTCACGCACGAACGTTTGTTAAAAATATATTTTAAAGTCACTTTGTGATGCTTGCATGGGCTAGTTGTCTAGGGTTGTTTTTTTTTTAAATGAATTATGAAAAATATGATCGTCGTCTGAATCATCATGGCGTGAAACTTCCCCGTGCTTTCTTTTGTTAGTGATTCCAACATTTGCATGAACATTTGAAGGAATTCCATTACGAAAACGAATACCCACCTTTATAGTTCGCAATCGAGAAATTTATTAGATAATTTTTTTTCATTCAATAAACTATAATTAGCATTGAGGTATATTTGTTTGTTTTCGGTCATAAGTTTTTTAACATTTAAATCACAAATAATAGTGCTTGCGTGAATTTATTTAATTCGATTTATTTTTCACATTTATAGAGCTGCCAAACCCGAATCACTTTTCTCTTCGTAATCGGAAGCGGTTCGTGAAACTGAATTTTCAACTGCTTTTAAAATATGTGTACAACTGAGATTCGCCTATAAACAACTTGAAATTGAAAAAAAAAATCACTCACTCTCTGGTATACATAAGATTTCCGTTTGTGATGCGTATGCTTTTATAAGTGATTGTGTATAAAGACGACAAGTTTATTCAACTGGTAAAGAGTCGTGCTTTCATAATTACATGTTTTGACAACCTTACATCGTGTACCATAATTACATGTTTTGACAACCTTACATCGTGTACCATAATTACATGTTTAGACTACTTTATATCGTGTTCCATAATTACATGTTTAGACTACTTTATATCGTGTTCCATAATTACATGTTTAGACTACTTTATATCGTGTACCATAATTACATGTTTAGACTACTTTATATCGTGTACCATAATTACATGTTTAGACTACTTTATATCGTGTACCATAATTACATGTTTAGACTACTTTATATCGTGTTCCATAATTACATGTTTAGACTATTTTATATCGTGTACCATAATTACATGTTTTGACTACTTTATATCGTGTACCATAATTACATGTTTTGACTACCTTACATCGTGTACCATAATTACATGTTTTGACTACCTTACATCGTGTACCATAATTACATGTTTAGACTACCTTACATCGTGTACCATAATTACATGTTTAGATTACTTTATATCGTGTACCATAATTACATGTTTAGACTACTTTATATCGTGTACCATAATTACATGTTTAGACTACCTTACATCGTGTACCATAATTACATGTTTAGACTACTTTATATCGTGTACCATAATTACATGTTTAGACTACCTTATATCGTGTTCCATAATTACATGTTTAGACTACTTTATATCGTGTTCCATAATTACATGTTTTGACTACCTTACATCGTGTACCATAATTACATGTTTAGACTACTTTATATCGTGTACCATAATTACACGTTTAGACTATTTTATATCGTGTACCATAATTACATGATTAGACTACTTTATGTCGTGTACCATAATTACACGTTTAGACTATTTTATATCGTGTACCATA
>NW_013665669.1:478189-479733 GCF_000517525.1 Limulus polyphemus | reverse complement strand
GTGTACCATAATTACATGTTTAGACTACTTTATATCGTGTTCCATAATTACATGTTTAGATTACTTTATATCGTGTTCCTTAATTACATGTTTAGATTAGTTTATATTGTGTACCATAATTACATGTTTAGATTACTTTTTATCGTGTTCCGTAATTACATGTTTAGATTATTTATGTCGTGTTCCATAATTACATGTTTAGATTACTTTATATCGTGTTCCTTAATTACATGTTTAGATTACTTTATATTGTGTACCATAATTACATGTTTAGATTACTTTATATCGTGTTCCTTAATTACATGTTTAGATTACTTTATATTGTGTACCATAATTACATGTTTAGATTACTTTATATCGTGTTCCATAATTACATGTTTAGACTACTTTATATCGTGTTCCATAATTACATGTTTAGATTACTTTATATTGTGTTCCTTAATTACATGTTTAGATTACTTTATATTGTGTACCATAATTACATATTTAGATTACTTTATATCGTGTTCCATAATTACATGTTTAGATTACTTTATATCGTGTTCCTTAATTACATGTTTAGATTACTTTATATTGTGTATCATAATTACATGTTTAGATTACTTTACATCGTGTTCCATAATTACATGTTTAGATTACTTTACATTGTGTACCATAATTACATGTTTAGATTACTTTATATTGTGTTTCATAATTAACTGTTTAGACTACTTTATGTCGTGTACGTAACTGCAGGCTTAGGTTACTTTATATTGTGTTTCATAATTAACTGTTTAGACTACTTTATATCGTGTATCATAATTACATGTTTAGACTACTTTATATCGTGTACCATAATTACATGTTTAGACTACTTTATATCGTGTTCCATAATTACATGTTTAGATTACTTTATATTGTGTTTCATAATTAACTGTTTAGACTACTTTATGTCGTGTTACGTAACAGCAGGCTTAGGTTACTTTAGATATTATATCATAATTACATGTTTAAACTACTTTATATCGTATTCCATAATTGCATGTTTGGATTACTTTATATTGTGTACCATAATTACATGTTTAGACTACTTTATGTCGTGTTACGTAACTGCAGGCTTAGGTTACTTTATATATTATATCATAATTACATGTTTAAACTACTTTATATCGCATCCGAAACACTTTCCTATGTGAATAACTATTTAAGGCTTTCCCATTCATATAAGTAACATATGTGACGGATTTCTTATAATATATTTATTTTAATATCAATGTTTGTTTAGATTAAGTTTATATTTAGAAATGTGCATAGCTTATAGTGTTAAATATGTATTGCGAAACTCCCACCTATTCTCTAAAGTTGTAGAAGATTCTCGAGTGTAAGAATCAACAATATATGTATGTATCTAAATGCTTAATGTAGCTTTGTATTGTAATCTGAATTTTCTAGAAACTTTCCACACGCCTATAAATATAACCAACGCAACGCGCCGAAAAAAAAGGGTCTATTATTAGTTTGCTATAATCAGTGCGCTATAAACTTCGGAAGCTATAACTGTGATT
>NW_013665669.1:470011-477316 GCF_000517525.1 Limulus polyphemus | reverse complement strand
GCTTCACTAAAATTGATAAGTACCATATACATGGAGCCAAAATAGGGATTTGTACCTTGAGAAAATAATGTTGACACTATTTCTAGCCTAGTTTGTTTACTTTTTTAGAGTCCCTAGTTGTAGGCTTGAAAATATAATCTTTGCATTTTGATTCAACTTGTTTCTGTACTTTTTTAACGATCCTAATTCTCCGTTTAAGATTAACAAGTTTTAATTATTATTTTTTCCTTACGCTTTATTTATGTCCATTTATTGAGAATAAATTTTAAGCTACATATGCACATATGCATTGAGTTGAATGTTACATGTTTTTCAACAGATAACAGTTGCATTAGCTTTTTCCACCCAACCATTATTTACTGAGCCAAGTACAACAACATCACATATATTTATAGCCGTGTAAATCAACTTTCAATGAAAAATAATCAACTTTTTAAATAGGTCATAGACATTCGCAGCGTTCCATATAGTACATCTGTCTAGGTTTTGGAGCAAAATATCCAGCCGATTTTGCTCTAGGTTTGTGAAACAAAAATATGAATAATAATAATACTACTAAAATACGCACTCACAATTTCAGTGAACTACAAAATTCAGTAGAATAAAGCACCTCACACAAGAATAGAGAAATCTACTGTTGTAATCGTCTACTGTTAGAAAACTCACTGAAATAGTTGCAGAAAACCACGAAGAGACAAAGTACACCAGCGAACTTGAGAAACTATGAAGAACAGTGAACTCGAGAAATGATGAATCCTCGACGTAGACATTTCCAATTAATGCGCTATAATTGCACAAATTATTTTCAATCAATCCATATTAATAAAACAGCGAAAAAATAAGGTGCTTGAATTGATTTTAAAACGGCTCTATGACATACTCAGTACTGCATTCATTACTATTATCCAGGTTTCAGTAAATTATTCGCAGCTGTTTTTCTGCAGCAACTTGTAAAACTATAATTGATAATAATAAGGTTGGAGACACTATTATAAATCTATATACACACATTGTTTACTCTAATAAAAGGAAGCATTTCCGACTGGTATAAAATGAAGCATTTCAGACTAATATCTCTTCTCTTGGTTCCTGTCGTTCCTAGTGGAACATAGGGCTACAACAACACATCGCCGACGGAAGTGTTGTTGCAGTTTCTATAGCAGGTTGGTTTTTACGGGGCGGAGTTGCTAGCTCTGTCCCCAATCCTCCTCCTTTTTCATCCTGGACTTGAGACCAGGCAATGGTGGTGGTATCCCTGACGGGGAACGAACCCGGTACCTTTGGATTAGAAATCCAACGTGCTATCCACAGCGCTATAGGGACACCAGCCTAATATAACAATCGTTAAATGGCTTCGAAGAGCTTATGTTGGTAGCAAAAAGAACTTAGGAAATTTTAAAGGGTGGAAAATCTTAACCTTCAAGAATCTATATAAAAAATAGTCCTACAACCTTCGCAGGAATTTATTTAGTAGCTGTGCATAGATTTTGGCACAGTACACTTAGCCTTTTTTTGCTATAAGCTTCATTGTTTGAATTGCTTCGAAGAGAAACTTGGCGAGTAGCGATGAAAAACTAATAACATTTCTCCTTCTCTTTCAAAAATCAACATAAAAAACAGTCGTATGATCTGAGCATGAGTTTTTTCATTAGGTTTACCCAAGTTTGAATAAAATATTCATAGCCGTTTTTTCTGTACGCTTGTTAAACAGGAATAATATGAATAATAATAATATGAAGAACAAATGGATGAATTTTGAATTTTGTCTAAGAATCGGAAAATCAACTTTTTTGCTATTATCAATATTTTAACAGCCTTAGCCGTTGCGAGAGAAGGTCTTGAGAATTGTTTCAAGAACAAGTCTGTTTTTCATATGGATACCCGTGGTTGGCAGAGAACAGATAACCCATTGTATTGCTTCGTGCTTAACTACAAAGCATAAACATAGCATAGACACGTGATATTGAATTGAACTTCGAATATTGTTCACGGCGTAAAATGTATAACAAACAAATAATTAAAATGAGTTTGTTAAGTTTATTCATACTGTGTTGATGAGCTGTATATAAAAAAGAAATTTTATATTTTTTCTCTGTTGATTTTTTTATCCAATGCCTTAACGGCTTGCCCATTTATTATTACTTCTTCTAAGTATTTATTTGGGATTTTCTCTCTGTCATTAATATAACACATTAAATTCTCCCATCTTTCCACAGTTTTCTTATTCTGCCAAGAGAATTTAGCTATGTGCCCACCTTTGTCAAACAAAACATTTTGGCGAAGGTTTGTAATTATTTCCTTATTTAGAAAATCACTTAATATCAACGTTTGTTTGAATTAAATTTATATTTAGAAACATACATGGCTTATACTATTAAATATGTATTGCGAAACTCCGCCTATTCTCCAAAGTTGTAGACGATTTTCGAGGGTAAAAATCAACAATATTTTTGTACGTAAACACTTGTGTTACCGCCAGTATTGTTACGTAAAACTGAATTTTCTAGAAAACCACCACACGCCTATAAATATAACCAATGCGACGCACCAAAAAGAGAGAGTATCAATTTCTAGTTTCTATAGTCAACGTGCTATAAACTTTGTAAGCTATAACTGTAATAGTTATAATGCTTAGCAATCGGAAAACTTCAGATATTTGACCAGAAACCTTTATAAAGTTCGAACATTACAAATCATTTAACTTCAGTGGATTCTCATTGGACATTAGTATTTTTACGAAAACATTACCTAACGTTACCGGTAGGAAAAATATCGGCGTGTGTGGCTGGTGCATAACGACGGACAAAGCTATCTAGCTTCCCGTGAAGCGAATCGTACCTATATCAACTCGTAATTAACTCACTCATCGTGAACCCTCGATAAGATATCAAGAATGTTTTTGATAAAAAAAACTCTCAACGGTGACTCTAAGTTAAGAAATAAACAAATATTTTTCTAGTTTTATTATTCTTAACTTTGTTTAACGCAAACTGGAATATATTATGATACACTTCTATAAACTTAAATGAGATCACGACTTATATCTCCAGAATGTAACTTTATTAGCTCAATATTTCACTATTACAGCTTCCTCAGGACCTATCGATATAGCTCGTGATTTTGTTTACCTTTATAGAACTATTCCAGTTTTGTTGTCTATACATTTCATTTCATAGTTTCAATACATAGACTAGCAATAATATTAGGTTATTCTTTTGTTGCTAAGCGACGTGGCATAAAAGCCTCGACTGCACTTTTATGTCTCTTTGTTGGTCAAGCTTGATTTCGCAAAATTTATTTATTTCAGTTAGCTTGGTGGGGGTGATAGTACTTGCCCAGTAATTTTTGACGGGCTATAGCTAGTAGTTTGTATTATCACTTTATTTTATGAAAGTACTAAGTACAGACAAATGTTTAGCTTGCTCATAGAATGATTGTAGGTGTAGTAAATCTTTCAACTTATTTGTTCCTGTTCTTGGTTTTAGGAATAATGTTATGGAGACGACATCAGTATAGTCAGGACCCGGTTATTTGAAATAACTTGATTTATATGAATCTATTTCAACAAAAACTAAAAAGTCACATATAAATAGAATTTAGTTTATGCACGCACTGAATGTTAACAAAATAACCAAACAACTGTGTTTTATTTATATTTAGTTTGATTCAGCTTTATCTTCAAAACACAACACTGTCCATGGAGTATTCCAATATCTTTTCTTTAAACCAATCAGATAAGATAACTTGTTTAACAGGAACGCACTTTAAGAAACCATATCAGGTGGCGTATTCTGCGTTTTTAAAAGACTTGTTTAAAGTGTGACTTTTTTGTAAATATTATTGTTCACAATTTGAAAAGGAAAATATCTCGCTATTAAAATGCTCGTTTCAAACAACAGTATACCTTGTTTATGAATCAGTAACAGTTAGGTCAGATATGTAGATATAAACTTTCAGAGCCAGAAAAGAAAATTGCATTATCTGTGGAAGTTAAAATTAGTTTTTATTTGCGTATTATGTGAATTGTTCTTAAATCAGAAGAAAAAATGCTTTGTTTATATAAATACAAAAACTCATTTCGAAGCGTTCACAATCTCTTATATAATCAATTTAAGTGCTAGATGATTCGAAGCTGAGATAAAACATATGAATTCAACTGAATAGAACATTTATAAAACGCATTTGTAGCTTGGTCTTTTCTTTCTTTTTGTTTTTGTATAAAATTTCTTTGATTTTGGCTCGGATTCAGACTACTTCAGACAGTTAATTTGACATGCGATGTAAGAAATTCTCAGAATGTACTTAATAATCTACCCATGATAAATCTAAATACAGAATATTTATTGTAAATGATTTCACACATCTGCTTGTGAATAATTCAATTAAGACAGTAATTTTAATTTTGTTTCATTTCTATACTGACAACAGAGAAAATATTTGCACCAATATGTCTTGTAGAATATTTTCATGACACGTGTCAGAATCATACTATCATGAGTATCATCAAGATTATGTCATCACAGCTGTCATTAGAATCATAATCATAAAAACAGAAGTATAAAGAGACAATAATTGTAAACATTTCAGAGCCTACAAATTCTGTAATCAAAGATCTGTCAAAATGTATACGTTGAAGATGGTACACAAAATATGCACTTTCAAATTTGAAGAGTGTTAAATACATCAGGAAAACAAAGGTGGGCAGTGATAATTATAAGTCTAAAGGATTTATTGGACAAAAGAAGTAATGGTTAATATAAGAGAAAAAATAATATATTTAAAATAAAACTAGTTTAAAGGAGATAAGGTCGTTATTTAAGTTTCGACGTTAATTCAGTATCACTAAGTTTTATTTGACTAGTATTTTCAGATTGGAGCAACCTGATTTATATTATTTTGAATATATCAGTAGAAAGTGTTCGGATAGGACAAGCACAAGTATTTAATAGTTTCTTACCGATTTTGCTCAAGATATCTATATGTTCACAAATTAGTATTTTTAATTATCATTAAATTTTGACAATATAGGTGGCGATACAGTCACCACAAAGTATTTTTATAAAAGTGTGTGTGTGTGTTTTTTTTCCTATAGCAAAGCCACATCGGGTTATCTGCTGTGTCCACAGATGGAAATCGAACCCCTGATTTTAGCGTTATAAATCTGAAGACTTACCGCTATCTCACCAGGGGCTTTTATAAAAGAACCATGAAAGAAGAAAAATAGACAGAATGTCCTTTGTTAGAAACTAGTTGTGAATACTTTTGTTTGTTTGTAGTTAAGCACAAAGCTGCCCACCATGGGTATCGAAACCTAGCTTCTAGCGTTTTAAGTCCGCAGACATACCACTGTGCCACTGGGGGGCATTGTGAATAAGAAAAGATTATTTGAAAATCAAGCATAGTTGAAGTGGGGTTCTTATAAGAATACTTTATTTCCCTAAGAAACCAAAGATAAGGATTGACGGAAATTTTGAGAGTGTGTAAGGTTTCTTAGCAAACGTAGATTTATTTCTCAAAACATTGCTTTGTATAGTTTCTTACAATAGTTCGAAAAAAGGTAATTTCAGAGTGAATGTAGAAACAGATAAAACAAATAATGTAAGCTATGTTTAGTAAGTTTAATACAAAGGTACATTTGAAAGAATATGGTATAAACCTATCAAAGTTGGCGTATAGGTAAGTACACATGTAGTGACTGAAATGGTCATGAATTTCACCCTTCTGTACCTAGTATAGAATGTATCTCTATTCAGGTATATTCATGTAATAATTATCTAAATGTCCATGCAGTTTCTGCATGTAGTTATTCACATCATTGTTAGCCGAATGTTCCAAGGTCATAAACATTCATTTTCCTTTAACACAAGTAAAGACTACAGCACAAAATAAATATACATGGAGATTCTCCATCGGCGTAATTTATCTTAGTTTCCGAGCATAATCCGCGTAGGAGAGTTCAACAGTACAGTTCTCTGGCCGCCATGTTGAAATACTGTTACTGTGATAGCCCCTCAGTCATTGATAGAAAAAAAAAAGGAGTTAAATATATGTTTAACTCTAGCTGCCCGGACATCACTTACTGCGCATGTCACGAGGTTTTAGTGGCTTACATTCAAAATTTTATTAAGCTACGTTTTGTTCATGTCATCCCAATTACTATAGCATGAAATCGTAACTAATAATCTATATTTTAATAGCATATAAGTTTTAAGTTTTAATTTTATGAGGTAATATTTTTAAAAAAATCCTGAATTCCCCTAGCGTGACATATTTTCTCTAGGCATCCAATCTTCTCTATTTTATTCACCACCCCTCCAATAAGTACGAAATTTAATGTAAATTACTCACTATAAAATCGTCATTGCTCAGACAAGCCATACTTTTTATAGCTTTCAATTTATTTGATTACAGAACCATCAGATTGAAAGCCTGACCCTTCTTGCCACGCCCACCTGTCACATCATTTCTTTCAGGATTTGTTAATAATTCTCTCTCATGTTTAATTCTATACTATCTATAACCAATAAAAAGGTGAGCTGCACGTTCCCCAAGTGATTTACAACTTATAATGGCGTGAATAATAGTTAGACACAGTTCAAAGGGCAATAAAACTATAAACTTAATTATAAAAAGATGTATACTGTTACAATTTAAAGCTACTTTGAATAAGCAAATGTAGTTTCATGTTACAATTTGAAGTCATTCTAGAAAATAAAAGATAATAATTTAGATTTATTCTACATTTTTTGGTGGTTACGAGGTCGGTCTAATTGACCAACCTTGTAAGAGTAAGGATAGAGGTGTTGTTTGTTATGAAGCACAAAGCTACACAAAGGGCTATTTGTGCTCTGCCCCACGGATATCGAAACCCGGATTCTAATGGTATTAGGTCGTCAAGAAATTAACGTCGCGTTTTGGAAAACTTTCATTACCCCCCCCCCCAAAAAAAAAAACACGTTGAATCACGTATGAACTGCCTAAACGTCACATTAGTGTAGCTTGTATAACGTGTAAAGTTTAGTATACTCTAATCCGTTATAGTGATGGCACACAACGAGACACAAATTCGGCATGTAATGCTGTTTGAATATAAAAAGGAAAACAACACCTCTGTACCCACAAAGAATATCAAAGAAGTTTATGGAAATATTTTGAACGTTCGTAAGTGTCAAAGATGGTTCAGTAAATTTCGTTCAGTGACTTTAGCCTTAAAAACTGTGATGGCACCAACCGACATGTTGAAATTGATATTGATGCTTTGATGACGCTTGTCGAGTCTAACCCAAGGCAACACACTCGTGAAAT
>NW_013665669.1:462498-469530 GCF_000517525.1 Limulus polyphemus | reverse complement strand
GCAAGTTCTACCCCATCCACCTTATTCTCCAGATACAGCACCATCAGGTAACCATCTTTTTCGTTCGCTGTAACACCAGCTTAATGGGAAAACGTATGCAAATGTGGAAAATGTTAAAGAGGAAATCGACATGTTTTTTGCTTCAAAGCCAAGTGATTTCTTTAATCAAGGCATTAACAACCTGATGGTAAGATGGAAAATCATCATCGATAAGAATTGAGACTATTTCATTTACTAAATATTTTGTTTGATATATAAGTTGTTCGGGTTTTTTCATCTAAAAACAAGCGACATTAATTTCTTGACGACCAATAAACATACCACTGTGCCACTGGGGGGCGTTAGGATAACAGACACATAATAAAGTTTTACAGAAAACAAACATTTGAAATGTATTTAGGAGATTTTAGAGATTACAAAAATGAAATTTGGGATTTTTGATATGAAGAAAAGTATTTTTAATCTTGAAAACTACTTTGCACACGGATTATTCAAAACAAATAATCAATATATTCACAGACAAATCTTTTTTTTTAGTTTATTGTTTGTTTGTTTTGAATTTCGCGCAAAGCTACACGAGGACTATCTGCGCTAGCCGTCCCTAATTTAGTAGTGTAAGACTAGAGGGAAGGCAGCTAGTCACCACCACCCACCGCCAACTCTTGGGCTACTCTTTTATCAACGAATAGTAGGATTAACATTATAACGCCCCCACGGCTGAAAGGGCGAGCATGTTTGGTGTGACGGGGATTCGAACCCGCGACCCTCAGATTGCGAGTCTAGTGCCCTAACCACCTGGCCATGTTCAGTTTATTAAAAATACTTCACTAAAAATAAGATTTTTTATATATTTTTTATAATGTTCACTGAAAGACTGCCAAATTTCGTGAAGATATACACACTACATTAAAAGTTAGTAGTATAAAATATGAAAGATTTTTAACTGTGTATCAAGTCTTTTTTTTTAATGGGTAGATACGTGCTTCGTGAATGGGAAGAGCAAAACACCCAAGACACATAAATATTCGTAGCGTTTGTCCATTCTGTGCCCAAGACATATATAAATGAAATCAAGTTGCACACTTATTATATACCTAAGACGAAGCTTGATTTTTGCTTCACCATTGAACATTTCCTTTCATTTTGTTTGAAATGTTTCGCACCATTAATGATGCTAAATATGATACTATTAAGAGTGATGTCGTAAGATAAATACACATGCACGCTATTTGTATTAAACTGAATGCGCATGCTACTTTGGATAATTCTAAGAAATGACTGATATTAATCATGATTTCAACTATCCTTATCAAATGTTTGAACAATCTGAACAAACATTTTTAGCAAGTGTGTATGATATACAGTGTAATTTTGTATGAAGAATAATGTTCACTTGAAATTGAATTAACAGAAACATTCTTAAGCGAATTTTCTTCTGCATAGAGCAGAGATTCTGAACGTGGGGCGCACAGGGGAGCAAGTTGAATATATTGGGGGCAATTTGAAAATGCTACAGTAAGAAAAAATTTCATTTGGGTGTGAAGAGCAAAAAACTTTCCGTGATTCAAACCTAAATTTCTAAATTTTACATTATATTATTATACCTTTTTAACACCAAATTTGTGTTTATATTAATATTTATATTCCTTTTATCCGTTTATTTTTGAAAAGTAAAAATGCCCTAATGCGAACTTCATACAAATGTGATCTAAATTCGTGCACAAAACTATCGTCCAGTGTATTTATATATATTTAAAAACACTCTCCCTGGGAACAGATATCCTATTTCACGTTTCAACACCTTTTCAGAATGGTGAGTGATCATCCGTGTGAGGAACATGCGCAAATAAATGGGTTCCACTCTCGTATGCCGAGACTACATACTGCAGTCTTTGTTTTAAACCTCAAGCTAACGTATGTGTATTTTTGTACGGACTTCTAGGAAGGTAGCCTATTCAAACAATTAACATGTGTACTTGTGGGATACCTAAATTTTTGTTACACTAGAATATTGAAGTCGTATACTTCCATAATTCCCTCTATTGCTTTTATTTCTCTTGGTTTTTGTTTCTTTTTCTTGCAGCTCTCAATCTAAGTAACCAGATGCTACAGGAGAAAAATCCCAGTCAGTTTAGATCACATAATACTGTGTTTGTAAATAAAAACATTTTTTGGCTTCAAACTACATCTGAGTTTGATTGTTTTATTTTACCATTCGTGTTCATTATATATTCTACGTTTAACGTGTCCTGAACCTGCGTTTTGCGGAAGCTCTTGGCTCTTCTGCTAGACATCAGTGGACCTGAACACCACAACCTTTTTTTTTTAGTAGACATATGTTATTTAATTAGTTATCCTGGACATTATTATTAGATTATATATTTCGTCAGGTCAGTGTGTACGTTATTTCACTAGGAAACATATGGTTTTAGCAAATCTTATTCAAGCGGAATATGTATGATTAACGATACGATGTTAAAATTATCCAAAATTCAGATACATTACCAAAATAAAAGTTCATGTATTGAGTATTCACGAATTTTAGATAAATCGTACATTACGCTAAGGTGGGAACCTGAAGAATAAGGTTCTTCCAAAGCAGTACCGAACATAGAAAGCACTACGTTTTGTTTACGTTTATTATTGTACGCTGAAGGTTTTCCTCACACAAGATAGCAAAGTTTAACAAGTCACCATTGAAAGGTTTAAATTTAGTAGTGTTCTGAAGGTTTTGTTTCATTGTTTAAATATACTCACATTTGTTTAAAATAACTACCAAGCCTATTCTTTTGTTAGATTGGATAACAAAATTGTTATCGTTTTAAATATTTTCTTGAGTAATAGGGATGGTGTTTTAGGGGAGTATGAGTAATAGGGATGGTGTTTTAGGGGAGTATGAGTAATAGGGATGGTGTTTTAGGGGAGTATGAGTAATGGGGATGGTGTTTTAGGGGAGTATGAGTAATGGGGATGGTGTTTTAAAGGAGTATGAGTAATAGGGATGGTATTTTAGGGGAGTATAAAAAGAAGACCAAGCAATACGTTTAAGCTTAGTTTAAAAAAATTAACATTGTTTAGAGTGTTTTTTACAAACAGTAAAATAATTTGAAAGTTTATAATTACATTTAGAGGAATATAAATATAATTTTACCTAAATTTCCGGCTTCAGTTCACTTTTTTGTTTGTTGTCAAAAACAAAGTTACACAATGGATTGTCTGTGTTGTGCCAACCACGGGTATCGATACCCAGATTTTAGCGTTATAAATCTTCAGACTTACCGCTGAGCCACTAGAGGACTACGTATTCAACATCACTAATGTTAAAAATGAGTTTGTTATGACTTAAAAAGTTGTAATCTATCATTTTGGATATATTCACGTCGAGAGGATGTATCTTAAACGTTGAGACAATAGATCAGATTTGTAAGGTAATTATAGTCAATCCAGGAAACCGATATGTATAGTACTGTATTCTGAGGCAAACAAAGCATTCTTACAAGAAATAAACTTTAGAAATTAAGTATTTTTATCCATAGATTAAAATACACCTGATTTTCAAATATTCCTTTCGAATTGAAAAGGTGTTTCGAACAACGCTCTCTCTGCCTATTTCTTTGAGTTCATGAGATTATTTACCAATATACATGTGGTAACTGAAAGGTCTGATATATTAGCAAATGCTCACCTGACTGTGAAGATGTAGATATCTGAGAAGAACTGGTCAGAAACTTTTAAATCCTTGTGGTCTTATTGGCATACATAATGCTCACCTGACTGTGAAGATGTAGATATCTGAGAAGAACTGGTCAGAAACTTTTAAATCCTTGTGGTCTTATTGGCATACATAATGAAAGCACTGACTACGCTATTTCTTTTAATAATTTCAAAATTATAACCTCGGGCTCCTCCAATCAGGAATTACTCAAATTATTTTAATCATACTGAATGAACATCAAAACTTAATTAAATTAGCTTCTTTCAATTATCTTTATTTTAAATATATTATTTTTAACCGCGACATAGCGACTCATAGAACTACTCTAAGTTTTTTGGTGTTTTTTTTTCTAGTACAAATTTTCAGCTCATAACTCAAATTGATCAATTTGAGATCTAATTACAGCTTTGGATTCAGAAGGTCAAACCCTTTCGATTGTTGTATTTGACCACGCTTAATGTCTCATAGATTAATATACTCTAATCCTGCCTAAAAGATTTTCAATTTGAGAGTAGACTGGTAGAGATCCTAGTGATTAATAAACTCGAATCGGGTATATGCGCGCCCCACGCTTGGTATTGCTAGCGCACAAAAATATAGCTAAGAAAGAAAGGCCTCATAGATTAATTTACTCTAATCCTACCTAAAATATTTTCAAGTGTCGCGGTTATTGAGGATTCCCTCTTGTTTTTTCTTGCAAGTATAATCCTCAACTTTTTTTGCTACATAAATAATTTAACATATTAATATATTTTTATACTTCAGTAGCTTTTTTTTTTACTCTACTTAATATTCGTCCTACTTGTGTGGGCATACTTTGTGTATTGTCTTCAGGTAATTGATGATGATGTTAATAGGTTACAAAATGTTTAATTAAAAATGTTTACCATTGTTACCATGGTGCTTCTGTTTTTAATCGAGCTCCGATCATCACCTGATGAATCTATAACTCTAATCGTAAGTAGCATCAGAAGTATATAACTAATATCAAGACTCTACTATAATATCTCAAATCAAATGAACTCGCAGAATGAAACAAAAGACAATCTCTACAGTGATCTTTGTAAGAAGTGTACTAATACTTTAAATGGAGTGAAAATGAATATTTATGTTTAAATTATTCTTCTAACTCTCTCATTTTTCAAGTAAGGATCTCCTAACGTAAGAAGTAATAACCTCCAAACTCAACAAAAGAAGTCAAATGCAATTACTGAATAGAGGAGAACGAAAGTTATTTAACCTACATTCATTTCATTATAAATACGCAGTTTCAGCTCCAATATTCAGATATAGGTTTAGGTTAATTTCCTGTCTTCTGATTATATACATAGTGTAATGGAAATATAGGAAATGAAACTGAGTTTATGAGGAGCTTCACTGAAATATGTAACTTTCAAAACAACAGTGAAGGTATGAATCGTTTAACATTATACTCAATAACAAAATATATGTCTTCTGATAAAATCAATCTATTTTGGAAGATATCTATCTTTTTAAAAAGGCTTTAATAAACTTAGAACTTCTCATAGATACGATAATACACATAAAATAGAATTGGTCGATTTTGCGACAAAGTAGAAAATTATATTGAATGTAAATATCGCTGTACCTTAGTGTGTAGTGTACCATCTATTGGGAAAAACGTAGTTTTCATTTTATTGTAATATAAAACAGCATCAAGAGAAAAACTGTAGTTGTTACTAAGAGCTAAGCACACACTAATTACAGTAAAATTCTGTAAATACATGTTACTGGAAATGCAAAACATTGGTTATATTGATATTTATATACTCTTTTTTTTCAATAAACTATATTGTATGTGGAACCCGGCTGCCTAAAAAATGAATTTCACCCATACTGTTAAAACTATCAACAGAACCATATTGTCATAAGTTGCATCAAAGTGTCATACAACCATATCCAATATTAGAATCTCCCTGCCTCAGCTGGCCCCTGAATTATACTGTAATATCTAGTTTCAGTACAAAATTATCATAACTATCACTAGAGCTATACTATTGTGTTATATAAGTATAATAGTTAAATATTTTCTATTAGAATAAGGATGTACCCTAATTCTGTTCTATTTTAATGTCAATACAGGTTTCACGTTTTAGTTGCTTATCTTGAACAGATAGGATGTAAGTCTTTAAATACGCTAGTCTTGACAGACTTTAAGATTTTTCTCCCGACCTTCACAGCTGTAAGTCCAGGTCTTGTCTATTTTAGGGTTTAAACTGCTTTCTGAACAACTCGTGGATTGAACCATTACAAAATGTCTAGTACGCTGGTTGTACTCGAATATAGAGCCGTTAGGAACTTTGTTTACAATTTTCTACTAGTAGGGCTTGCCTGTTGGCTTGGGTGGCATGACATTCTGATGGACATAAGGATCGAATATAACCCTAAGTGAAAGTAGCTGTTTCTCAAAATTCGACTGATGGAAGTGGTCGTTTCTGTATTTACTTCTTAATTTTCCTCCTATAGATAATCTTCTAAGGTTAACAACAACCACAAGAAATTTTCAATTTAGAAAAAGAGTATCTTTCTTACATTATTTTTTTCGACTGTTGTCTTCACTAGCTTTATCTTTAACATACAGCGATGTGTTCTTATGCGAAAACTATAGCCATCTCTTTCAGCTCCAGTTAAACCTATTTACGCATTGTTTAGCAAATCCAGAACCTCTGTCTGTTGATTTTTAAGCATGACTTGGAATATCACAAAATAACAACTATCATCAGAAACATACTATTATTAAATATATGTCATTGTATCAAACAATATAACTCTGCTATCATATTAAGCATCAGGGGAAATTTCCAAAATGAAACAATAGAAAAATATTTATAGATGTTATTATATAAACTTTATACTAATACCTCTTGGATCGCACTTATTTCATGCGTTACACACATTTCAGTTATGGTAATCATTTATTAATGTTAAAAATAATAATCTCAAAATTCATAAAAACAAATGTAATTAGAATATTTTGGTACTGAAAAGAGATGTTTGTGAAAATTAAACTATTCTTTGCTCATTCTTGATACATAGTGTCAGTTACAAGATACTCATAAACTATTATTAATATAATTATATATATATAATTGATACTTGAAACCGTCGGTAAAGGTATCATCAGTTACAGACTGAAATCGTTTGTTAAAAGGTTTATAAAACTACTCATTGTCCGTTCTTGATACAAAGTGTCAGTAAAACTACTCCTAGTCCATTCTTGATACATAGTGTCAGTAAAACTACTCCTAGTCCATTCTTGATACATAGTGTCAGTAAAACTACCCCTAGTCTATTCT
>NW_013665669.1:461834-462477 GCF_000517525.1 Limulus polyphemus | reverse complement strand
TCTTGATACATAGTGTCAGTAAAACTACCCCTAGTCTATTCTTGATACATAGTGTCAGTAAAACTACTCCTAGTCCATTCTTGATACATAGTGTCAGTAAAACTACTCCTAGTCCATTCTTGATACATAGTGTCAGTAAAACTACTCCTAGTCCATTCTTGATACATAGTGTCAGTAAAACTACCCCTAGTCTATTCTTGGTACATAGTGTCAGTAAAACTACTCCTAGTCCATTCTTGATACATAGTGTCAGTAAAACTACCCCTAGTCTATTCTTGATACAAAGTGTCAGTAAAACTACTCCTATGATTGTTCAGCTGCTTAATGATTAGTTATTATATATTGTTGTATTTTCAAATGTAATTCCCCAACACTCCCTCATACCTTGTAACTGGTGATAACAAGTACACTTATTGAAGCGTTGTAACTTATATTTTCATTGTTTTTCATCTTCTCTGTGTAGTTGTTTTATTATAAGTTTATTTATTCGCCTTACTATGGGATTCCTCATTTATATACACTAAAAAAACAAACGATCATAACATTTCAATATGAAATGCTTGTTTGTTTGTTTTTAATTTCACGCAAAGCTACACAAGGGCTATCTGCCCTAGCCGTCCCTAATTTAGCAGTGTAAGACTAG
>NW_013665669.1:446482-461285 GCF_000517525.1 Limulus polyphemus | reverse complement strand
GCCAACTCTTGAGCTACTCTTTTACTAACGAGTAGTGGGATTGACCGTCACATTATAACGCCCCCACGGCTGAAGGAGCGAACATGTTTGGTGGGACTGGGATTCAAACCCGCGACCCGCAGATTGATGTAATGCAAAGACTGCAATACTCGAATTATAATGTATATATTGTGATAAGGAAACACTCTTATTCAAAGGAGTATTGTTTAATTTAATATTGAAATAGTGTTAACTAAATATTAATTGATTTATTAATAATAAAACACTGTATCAGAAAAGTATTATCTAGTTTAATAATAATAAATCATTGTACTAAACAAGTATTGTTTAGCTTAATAGAAAACGCCCTGCCTCAAAAATGTGTTGTTTAGTTTAATAAGAAAGCACTTTTTGTTAAGCAAACTCTGAAGATAGTTGCTTTCTCGTAAAAACGATACTTAAGGTCTGGTGCTATCTTCTAACTTCATTTATGATACTAACAGAAATACACGCCCTCCGGGCAGGTATAACTGTTAGTATCTGCGGCCTTAACTGGAATTGTCTGACAGTTCTACAACAATATACTCATACTTGACATTCAATAATGTTCACCATACGTGAAAAAAAAAAGATTTTTATTGAATTTTAGTTTGAAAATGAGCTATCATAACAGCATTACATCACAGATTAGATTTTATTGAATTATTTCTTTTTAACGCAGTTATCAATGAAAGTGACTTGCTTTTCTGTTGCGACACTCATGAGATTTTCACTAAAGAAAAAATATATTTTTAAGTTTGTTTTTGATTGTTTTATATTTGAAATTGACTCCTTTTTTTAGTAATTATTATTGGTTAAATCTGAAACATATCATTTTTGTGGAAATTTCAATTGTTTCAATTATTGCTCAGCTATAAAAATACTGCCTCGTTATAAAAATATTGCCCGGTTACGATTGGTGATGATTGGTGCGGTAGTTTCTGAAATCCGAGTTTTGGACGTATACATCGCAAGCTGCATTATAATAAGAGATGTTGTAGTCACGATTACACACTTTTACAAGACATCACAAATCCCATTCTAAAATGCTCCTGCAAAAACAATAATCTTATACTTAAACATCTTGATAAACCTTCCATAGACTCTCTACTCTACCTGAACGTTTACTTCCAAACCATGTTTAAGTGGCCCAATTGTACGAAAATCCATTGGAGCTGTATGTGGCTGAATGGAATTTCTCTGACTCCAATTTCTTGCATCATTTTTTTCATGAGAAAACCCCTTGATTTCGAAGTGTGAATGAAAGCTTGTAAACTTTGACTCATGTGCTTTCACTTGAAATCCTTGTTTATTATCATGCTAACGGTAACAAAACTACCTTATTTGCATTGTTTATTAACTATCCCGCTATATGAATATCCTTCGTGAACACACATACATGTATATATGTACCTACAGGCAATAGCAGCCCGTGGCGACATTGTACAGTCGAATGGTTGAGAGTTCATTATTAATTAAATATACAGGGATGCTAAACATGTTGCTCGTGGCGCCTTGGTTCGCATCTGTGATTACACGTTATTGCACTAGCTTTTATAAATCATTATATAAAGTGCTGTTAACATCTGTTTAGATTAGTTTGATGAGAGAAAATATTAATAATTCAAAATTTATTTAGTTCACTAAAAAAACATTCTTAACAATCAAAAATGTATCAATTTGATAATGAAATGCTTCTCTTCAAACAAGAATTAAATACCGTAGTAGGATAACAGTTTTTGGCAAACAAGTATTATTTGTTAAATAAGTACTTTTTTGCCCAACAAATACGTATTAAATTCGGTGACGAGGAACCCACTTTGAGATTAATAGTGGCTGGAGACGGCTTGAATGGGTAATGAAGAAAAACTTTAATATAATTTTAACATAACAGCAAATGTACAACGTTTACTGTAATAATACGTATAATACGTATTAATAATAATAATACGTATTAATAATAATAATACGTATTTAATTCTCCAGTCATTATTAATTACATATCAGTTTGATTAAGGAATAGTCCTCGCCAAAGAAGAGTTCATTAGTTTGATCATGGTTTGGTTAGGGCACTCTATTCATAATTTGTGAGTTATGGGTTCGAATCCCATCACCGAACATGCTATCTTTTTCAGCCGTAGAGACGTTATAATGTGACGGCAAATCCCACTATTCGATTAGTGCTCAATAGTTGATGGTGACTGGCTGCATATTTTCTAGTCTATCGCTTCATAATTAGAGACGATTAGTCCAGATTCCACTAAAAAGTACGCAAACATGAGTGTACGAAAAAATAAAACCTCTTCAAATTTTCTAGCAAAGTTACACAAAGGCTATCTCATCATAATTGTCTCTTATTTTGATCCCATACAATGGAGGAAAGGCAATTAGTTAACAGCATCCACTGCCAACTCTTGCCTCATAGCGCACCAACAGCCCCAAGGTGTGGAATGTGGTTTTGTAGAAGCAGGACGCGAACTGTGAACCCATCCACGCTAATCACTAGACTACGCCCAATCCAATTTTACAGAATGGTGTTTTATTGCATCATTCCACAGATCGTACATAATTTCAATAATTGCGCTTATTTCTTTATTATACGACTAAATTATTTTCGACCAAAAAAAAACATTTAAGTGCAAAATACTCGTGTCTCATTTAAATATTACGAAAAAAAAAACAACTAAGTAAGTGAATACCCTATTGCTTCATATGAGAAAGAGCTGTGCATCAGACACACACACACACATATATATATAATTCAAAATGTCTGCTGGCTTCAACAGGAGCTTGAACCATTCTAACGAGTGTACAGGACAGGAAATCATGTGATATTCTATTCGCAGGTGTCTAAAAGTGTAAGAAGTTTCGGGCGTCATATTTTCCAGGTAAGACCAAACAGATTAGCAGGTGTTTGTATACACACGAATACAAAGATTTCTAATTGCGCATAAGGACGATATCTAAGGTGATGTCGCATGTACTGCAACAGAATATCAAGAGCAACGACGGTACAAACAGTCAAGAGTTATCGATACCGCTACATATTGAATTATGTTATGAAACGAAACGGGAAGCAACACAAACCAAGATATGCTTAGAACTCAATAATTTATAACAGTAACTAGTTTCAGGAAGAGCAAAAAAAAAATATTGTAAAAGGCAAGCTCATTATTATGGTAGACCGACTGTACACAAGTCTTTTGTACATCTTTTGGGTTTAAGTGTAAGGGGTACAAAAGTACATAACATTGTTTAGCAGTTCACTGTTGCGTGGAACAAACGTGGCCAATTGTTTCGCTGAAAGACAACACAATCACAAAGCATCCTGAAAAACTAAGTTTAGTGTATGACGCGACATTTTCTTTCAAGAAACCACTACCTCTATTGATACTAAAGTTGTTGTTACATCTCGGTTTGGTGAACATAAGGGATTCTTCAGTTAAACTTTGATTTGCCCATTTGTTAAATCCTAAGCCTACTGGACCATTATGAAGTATTCTTTAAGTCATAATTACACATCTTATTCATTGTAACATTACAAAGGAAATTAAAGGCAGATCCTATTGATGAATACTAAAATATTCCTGTTAGATCATTTCCACCTATTTGTTTCTTCATTGCCAAACTAAATTGTGTTCTGTGGAAGACTCACAGTAGTCCATTACCATGTTCAATGCTTTCTGAACAGGAATCTTAATTCCTTAGATTCCCTGTAGACACTTAAAGAATACCCCCAAGCATGATACGATATTAATAGTTCGTAAGAGGTAAATGTGACTATGTCCTGTAAAATAAGTTATATCACTTTACGTTAGAGAAGAAAACAAAATACGCTATAATAAATTGGTTTCTAATATTTTATACCAGTGGTTTTCAAACTGTACGAAACCATGGAACCCTCTTATTTCATTCTTTCCGTCACGGAACTCCAACCCTTAAAGCCTAGCCTAGGTGACCATGATCAATCTCGTAACAGCACTGTTAATGTAAAATTATAAATAAATATACAAAATGCCTTATGATTTTTAAATATATATTTGGCTCCTGAGGGGTTAACATTTAATAATTGGAAAATAAGCCATTATTGGTTATCTTTGTGGAAGAGTAGCCCAAGAGTTGGCGGTGGGTGATGATGCCTTCCCTCTAGCCTTACACTGCTAAATTAGGAATGGCTAGTGCAGATAGCCCTCGTGTAGCTTTGCGCGAAATTCAAAACAACAAACAAACAAAATCTTTGTGGAAAAATTCTGACGACCATTCACAGGACCATGGGATTCTACAGGACACTATTTTAAGTAATATCAGCTCTCACCAACACAACAAGATAATGAAACCTACTAAAACTGTAGTGATTTCTCGGCTAATCATAGTATGGGTTGTTTTAAGAAATACAGAATATTTCCAAATTATAGTCAGATAAGACAAAAGCTAGAAACGCTAAGCCCTAGATTAAGTTAGATAGAAAGCTGTTAAACTTCAAAGGCTCTTTTATGAAGTTAAATTAAATATATATATATATATGGTTAAAGTTTTTATATTGATTTTATACATTTTATCTATGTTTCATAAAATATTTTTCTATTCTGTTTTGCTATATTGCACAAAAATTCTAAAGTTCCATCATCGAGTAAATAAAAACTCAATGAATGTAATTAATAATTTCTTCTTTAAAGTCTTGTCAAGTAAAAACAGTTTACGTTTGTTGTTGTTTTAGATTTTCTGAAGGACATTTTTGTGCAATTTGTTTCACACAGTAGTTTTACCTGATGTAACCATAGTAACTATCTCTTTTTTTAACTCAGTTTATTATATACATATACGTCAGTTTCTGTTTTGTATTCGATATTTTTTACGATATTAAAGTGTGAAAACAACGAAATATGTGGAAGTTTTATGTTTCACACATAAAAATCAATAGCAACAACTTTGATTTGAATATCCTCTGGATAACGTAGTGTGGCTCATTATCTGATTGATTTCTCGTGTTATTAGTTGCATCATTAGTACGATTACTTGTAGCTTTCTCTGCAAAATGCGGAAATGAGAGATTCAAATTAGGCAGTTGCGATTGTCACCACAAGGTATTTTGTATTGTTTAAATCATTCATGTACGTATTCTATATTTTATATCATTTCACTTCGTATAGACGTATTCTAAGCGGATAAAAAATTTCCACACTCCAGATGTGTGCTTCAAATACCACTTCAATATATTTCCATATATTTCATACCTATGTGATTTTTCTATTTACTGTTCAGTGCTTTACCGATATTAGCACATGATTAACTATATTCATCATAGATTCATGCTTATGACTTGGACTTCAGTCAATGCAGGCGTTGCTTTATTGAACAGTGCTATTTTGGAAATAATTTGTTATTTTATCTGTACGACTAGCTAATGTTTTTGATTTAGCTTCAAAACACATGCATTGGCATTCACATCCAGCTATCCTGTAAACACTGTATGAGAGCACAGAGAGAGTATTTGAACATAATAAGTCTTGTTTTTGTTGTTGTTTTTTTTCAACTGCTCTCTTTCAGTTTACTTCAGGTTTTTCACCTGAATACAAACTCTCCCAAACTCATCCTGAGGGAGTTTCTGATATCATAATGTGGCGTATCATTTTACTTATATCCTGTTTACAAACTCTGTGATAAATTCCCTAATCAGACATACCCATCAGCTCAGAATCCATCGGTTCGTTCCGGATGCTTGTCCATCAGCTAAAATAAATAACGTTATAGTAAATTGGATATTATCCTCCGAAGTATGCTGATCATTTTTTTTTTTTTTTACATCTTGGAAGATGAATCTTCAATGTTTCATGCACACATCTTTCAATGTATGCTGTTATATGTTTTAATGTATTGTTGAAATTCTACTGAACTGTGACTGTGTAATGGAAAACATTCTTTTTTAAACTTAGTCATAAAACTTGATAACGAGCATAAACTCATTCTTGCTATATTACCTTTGGCAACTTCGTATTCTCTAATATCTATATACATTTTAAGCGTAAATATTTGTTGTAAAGACCATCAAAGTCATTTAGGTATAACAGGCATGTGTATTTTAGTTCGTATGGATGGATATAACGTTTATAAACCTAAATAAAAATATTAATGACTCTTAGTTATAAGCTACAATAATATAAGCGATATATTAAGCTCCTAGTACACAGGCCCCTGTGCTCAGCGGTAAACTTGAAGTTTTATAACTTTAAAACTCGGGATTCATTCCTCCGCTTGACACAGTGCAAATAGTACATTATGCAGCTTTGAGTTTAGAACAAACAAACATAGCAGACGAGATGATTTATTTAATAACTGAACTTTGTAAGATTTATCAAAATATGATTGCAGAAAACATTAAACAAAAATCTGGAATTTTTTGTGTGCGTTTTTTTTTTCCATTTTCTCACAAATCACACCACATAATCGCTTTACTATCCAGAAACATAATATAAACAATATGGACAGATATATATTTTTCTCAGAACTCTATAAACATGCGAATCGAAAAAGATGTTTTTAAAGGGAATATATAACTTGTGATGCTAATTTTTATTGTATTTCTAGTAAAATTATAATCATCGGGTTCATTTAAAACTGAAGAGAAGAGTAATTTAGGATTAATACAAACCTACATAATAAAGTACTTACTTTGGTAAAACATATATAGAAAATAGTTTGGTTAAAAAGGAAGACGAGCAAACACACAAAAATATACTCTGTGAGGGGCCATTGTTGTAAACAGTTGTTCCTATGTTACCGTTACGCAACTTCAATGTTGGAGAACGAGAGAGGTCTTTTTGTAGCAAGACCGTAAACTAAATCGGTCGACATGGCAACCAGTGATTTCATCTGTCACAAGTCACGTGCTAGACAAGCAAGCACTAAAACAAACAAAATGCGCATTAGTTTGAGCAAATCGTTGATTTTTTCTTCTTCGTTTATTTATTTTATTTTATTTATTTTTTGTAACCGACACAATTCACTGAAATGACTTCTTAATTTAAAGTTATGGACGTCAATGAAAAGCTGATCTTTTTTTATAGGAAATTGTGTTTTTATAACAAATTGATCTTCCCAATAAAGGAAAATCAGAAAAAAGTCATACAGTTATTTTCAAGGTGAATAAAAGAAAAACTAAAAAAAATCGTTTTTTGTTTATCTGAGAAACTTCTTTAGTTTTTCTTATAATGGACATTTTTCATGAATAATTTAACATAAACCCAACTGCAACAGGGAAACGGAATTACAAAGAAAGGAAGCATGAATTTATCATGCATCACTGATATATTAGGTTAATTTTTCGGGCTTAAGTAATTTTGAAGGTTATTCACTTGTGTATTCAGAATTAAACAAAAAGGGGAGGATTAAATTTAAGCCTTATCACCGTTAAATTGTACCAATTTGATGTCATTTCGCGTTTTTTTCTATATCATATTTCAACTCGAACTGAAAGACAAACAAAGACTCTTTCTAACATTGGTTCCTTCTGATTGTCTTTTGATAAATTTGTGCACAAATTCCTACTTTAAACCGTCTTTCAACAATAAGGACCTTGGGTCTCTTTCAGCAATTCCAACATGCATAAAGATAAGTCTTAGAATGTATACAGTATTGAAAAACTTTATAGAAACACAAAAATGATACATGTACAAAATAACAGGCAATCAGGTATATTGCAAAGAAGCCAATTTATCATTAGTGCAATACATTATTACAAAGAATAGTGAATACATTGTACAACTGACTACCATTTTGTATTTGCCTAAAACAAAGTAGTACACCTTGTTTATACGCTACCGTAAGTTTATCAACGTATAACTTTGAAATGTTGTTGCAAATGACCTTTATTACCTCATACAAGTTGTTTGGTTGTCGTTTGACCTTCTCAATTTCCACACAAGCCAAACAACCTTAATAATATTAATATCGAGACTTTGTGTAGGACAAGCCATGATCGTGAGAAATCATTTCACTTCATTGCAGTGTGTTTAGTATCATTATCTTGCTGGAAGACGAATCTTTACATAATATGTTTTGCTGCTAAAGAAATGACATAATAGATAAGAAGGAATTGGGACCTATCTAAAGTCCTGGTTGCATTAGCTTATTTACTGGTTAAGAGCAGTTCACACTTATGTTGGTCTCCTAGCGTGCTTCACTGTATATGTTACACGTTGATGATGATACCATTTTACTCTCTGTCATCGAACAAACTATCGTTGATTATTGCTAAACAATTTTAATTTGGAGCCTTCTATACAGAACATCCTCCTGCAGCTTTGCTAGACACATTTTATTATCAACAGAACTAGTTTCACGTACTATTTTTACAGTTTTCATACAGTTCCTTTGAAACATGAAAATTCATCTCAGACTGTCGTATGAAGTAATCCTCACCATTCAAAAATTTGAGTTCTACAAGTTTGTCGTACGATAATTGGGTCCTGGGAGCTTAAATGTGTTTAGTGCACCACTAATGAGAATGGAATGTGTAACGAATTTATTGTTATGTATTTATTTTTAATATGAACGTTGTTTATATTAAATGTGTATTTAAAAATATGAGTAACTTATAGTGTCAGATATGTATTGCGTATAACGAATTTGTTATATATTTATTTTAATGACAACGTTTGTTTGGAATGAGTTCATATTTAAAAACGTGCCTACGTATTGCGAAACTCCCGCCAATTCTCCAAGAGTGTAGAATATTCGTGAATGCAAGAATCGACAATATAACCACTTCCGTAACCGGTTAAATAAAGTTCAGTATTGTTGTCCGAACTTTTCAAGAAAAACATTTCTCGCACCTACAAAACATGCAAGGCGACGCTCCCAAAAGAGAGAGAGCTTAAAAAGTTGGCTAGGAACCTGCTATAACCGTGTGCTATTAATTAGTCTATAAACCGTGATTTTGCTAACCCTTATCAATCGGAAAATTTACGATATTGACCAGGAACAGTTATAAATTTCGAACGTCAGTGGATTCTCATTGGAGTAATCCTATATTATATGCGTTTTATACTACTTCCTTCACAGTGTCCACGATTGTTTTTAATAATCTTTATTTATATGAATTACAAAGGCTCGTATAAATGTGGTCCTTAAGCTCCTATTCATATAATAGCATATTTGATTTCAAACGGTGATAGTTTAATCAAGTTTTCTTTCCAAATTCTTTACAATCCTAGATATTTAGCCTGTATTCGTACTTTCTCAAATTTGATCTTTAAACCTTTTTTTTTTCGTATCCTTTTTCTATCTTTTATAAACTGTATTTCTACACTGTAGCTCTTGTATTCATCTATTCTTGTACTTTCAAAATTTACCATTAGTCTATGTTACTTAAATATTTTGTTTAATTTGAGCTTTTCTTACACATTTTCATGTGGAATGTTTATTCTCTGTTACCTCGATCTCATGAATTATCTTTGAACATACTCTATTGTTCCATTTCCTGCTTGTAATAAGACACCCTATTGTTTGAACTTTAGCTTGCGTACAAGACCACGCATGCTTAATTTTTAGCCTCTCTTAACATACTCTTATTAATACTTAGATTCTGCCAACACTATATTATTCTTAACGTTAACCCCCCATTTACGGTCTTTCATTCCTGGTATCAAGCTTTTACTAGCAAACACACATACACTCATCCTTATCCTCTATTGTCACATTCATGTTCATTTATTAAGAAATTTTTATTGCGTTTACCCTGTCTTAATACACTCTCATGCTCAGTGCTGAGATTAAAATCATGTATATCATAATTAATCTTCAGTTTCACTTAACAGATACTCACGCTCAACGTTTAACTTGCGTTACTACACTTGTTCGTGCGTGGTAATACTGACAAACACTGATATAACCAGGGCGTTCTCATACACACTTTCAAATTTGTGTTCTTAATTTGTTTTCTGACTTGTATCTTTTTACTTAGAGCATTTGCCTTTGTAGAGATAGAATATTACTAGTTATTATTCAGGAGTAATACAAATGAAAGTTACTATTCAGGATTCACATAAACTTGAATTATTTTTGTGGCTTCATACAAACTAAAGTTATTATTCAGGATTCATACAAACTAGAGTTATTCAGCTTTCATACAAACTACAGTTGTTATTTAGCATTCATACAAACTACAGTTGTTATTCAGCATTCACACAAACTACAGTTGTTATTCAGGATTCATACAAACCAAATGAAAATGCGAAATAATTCTTAAGTTTATCAACACGACATTTATAAAAGTTACCTTGCTCATGAAGTTTCAGTACTTTCTTTAGTTGTATAAACAGGATTTTTTCTGATGTATTCTTTTAGATTTACCACAAAGTATGCAGTGATAATGTAGAAATAGTATACGCTGTTACAGTAAATATAATCAAAGCAGTTTCGTAGTTAATTCTTCATCTTATTTTGAAGAGAAAATATATTTTGTACTAAAAAAACGGAAGCTACGCGACAGATGAATAATATAAATACAATCTCGTGGATTTTCTAGTTATCCCAGATACAATACTTTAATATTCTGTATTTGAAGTACTTGTTTATTTCGCTCTAACTAACCATTCACATTTTAATTAAGAAAATACACTATTAACTGCAAAAGAACATTTTTTCAACTGGTTAAGATGAATACTAGTATTTACTTAACACAACAATGCACAAGTGAATAAATAAATAAAAGCCATTTATAGCATAAATAAGCTGTGAACTGAAAAGCACATAAAAATTGGATTAAATCGACTCGTATTTAAGAATGAAAAAATTAAAAAATCACTTTGGTAGTATGCGATTTTTGTTTTCACTTTTTCGGTAATAGCTAATTAGTATCATTCGGTAAAAATGAACTGCGTATCATATTCACTAATATGACACAAAAATCGATACGTAATTCTTATGGTGGAAAACCTAATAAAAATTAAAACAGTCAGCAACAAAAGCTCTATTTCTAAAAGATAAACACGTGGCGGATAATTCGTACTGTTCTATTGACCTTGTATTTTATTTCACCAACATAGCAGCATCTAGATACAACCCAAAATTACCAGCCATAAAATGCTATGATAAAATTTTATGAGCACAGCTCAGATTTAACGATATTTGGTATTTTTGTATATTGTATAACAGATAATGGTAACAATAAACACTGTGTAAAGGATCGTATAACAGATAAAGGTAACAATAAACACTATAAAGGTTCCAAGATCGTATAACAGATAACGGTAACAATAAACACTATAAAGGTTCCAAGATCGTATAACAGATAAAGGTAACAATAAATACTATAAAGGTTCAGACCATAGTTTGTATACTTTAGATGTTTAACATAACAGCAAATGTACAATGTTTCGACAAGGTATTGTCCTCATCATCTGATGATGACAAAACCTTGTCGAAACGTTGTACATTTGCTGTTATATTAAAGTTTTTCTTCATTACCCATTCAAGCTGTCTCTAGCCATTATTAGTCTCAAAGTGGGTTCCTCGTTATCGAATTTGAAATACTATAAAGGTTCCAGGATCGTATAACAGATAAAGGTAACAATAAACACTTTAAAGATTCTAGGATCGTATTACAGGTAAAGATAATAATAAACACTGAATAAAATTTTTAGGATTCTACAGTAGATTATGCTTTACTTTCGTCTTTTTGTTGTTGTTGTTTTTTGAGATAGTAAGTTTTATTCCAGTTTTAAAAATATGTCTGGTCTCTGCTCATCGACCATGCTATGTTTTGTCAGCGAAGTTACAAGTTTACTCAATGCATCTACAATCGATTGCTCAAGATATTCCTAGAGTATCGGTTGTTTCTTGGAAACATTGCAAAGTATCTGACAATGAACATTGAACTAGTGTTTAAATGTATTACTTTGAAATGATGTTTAAGTAATTTTTTTGGCATCGAAAAATTTACATAAGATTTCGTATCTTTGTGTTAAATTGATCTTTTGAACCTGAGTGTTTTCCTAACATCATGAATATCATATGAGCATTTATTTTAAGTTGACATCGTTTATTTGAGCAATATAAACTTTTTTAAATTAAGATTGAAGAGAAACGTTTTACGAACTGTATTTTAATGAATTTTTAGATGTTCGTGAAGTTGTCGAAATATCTTGACTGAAGAAAGTTGATCAGCCTACGTTAAACAACGCTTTTATAAGAGACTTTCTATTTTTTAAGAATAAAATGAAATACAGAAATACACAATTTTTTACCTCCTTTTCATTTAACCAGAAATAGAAAGTGTATTATCCTTTTAATATTGAAAATAAAAAAAAATATGTTGAATCTATATTGTAATTTTCTTCTTTTCAGTTCTTCACCAAAGCGCGAAGGTTCCAGTGATTGTTTTCATTCAAGGGGAATCTTACGAATGGAATTCTGGGAATCCATATGATGGTAGTGTCATTGCAAGTATGGCAAATGTAATCGTCATAACTTTGAACTTTCGTCTTGGAGTTTTAGGTGAGCTAACAAATAAAATAATATAATATAAAACGAAATTTTAACACTGTTTCTTAAGGCTCACATCATGGAAAACACTACAAGGTATCTAACAGTGAGCTTTGAAATAGTGCTTAAATGTTTTACTTTGAGCTAATGTTTAAAATAATTTTCATAGCAACGAAAACTGGTATCTGCACCAAGTGCAGCACCCCCCCCCCCCGAAGACAGATTGAATTGAAGCTGAACTGAAGTTACTTTTTTATTTCCAAAAAAGAACAAATGCATGGATATAAACTTTGAGAGAGCAAAATATATTCCACTGAATTACTATATTTTTATTTGACTATTCGAAAGTGCTCGAGTTTTGAGTCTTATTTTAAGTCTATTACACTATAAAAGTGGTTCTTTGTGTTAACTCTTTTATCAAAAAATATATATTTTTTATTAGGATTTTTACCAGCACTAGAGGGAGCTTCTCGCGGTAACTACGGTCTCATGGATCAAGTTGCAGCTCTCCACTGGATACAAGAAAACATCGTAGAATTTGGTGGAGATATTAACAATGTTACAATCATGGGACACGGGCATGGTGCAGCATTTGTGAATTTGTTAATGGTATCACCAATGGCAAGAGGTAATAAATATTTCTATTTTATTTTTTCTTGGCCACACAATTTTCTCTAACCTAACGTTTTCTTTTGTTGAACACACCGCAAACGATAAGAGTTAAGTTTAGTTATTGTTGAAAAATCATGTTGCATATTTCTTTTAACTGATTTTGTTGATGCTTCAACTACTGATCAAGGCTGTATGCGGATAGTCACTGAAGTTTTTGACTGATAATAAGCGACGTTAGTCACTTTCACGGTGTTCCATTTAGTCGAAAAGTTAAACTCTTATTTTTTTTCGTCCTAAACAGCGTGTAATTTGCAAAACTTGATCTCAATTTCCGTATAGCTACTACAGTGTGAATAGCAGGTTGTCCACAGAATGAATAAAGTCATCCGGAAGTTGAATTCTGGATGCGTTTGCGTTGTAAGAATGATGTCTATATCCGGATCTTACTATTTCTTGAAACTGCTTTTCTTGGATCTATTTTCAAGTCATAGTTTTGTAAAGTTTCTAATACCTTCTATTAATAATTTTAAAGATGTTCTCACACATACAGTGTCCATTGGATGGCGTATGTTTTCTTGGTCACTGCAGGTATTTTTCTGTAAGTTGTATGTTTATAATTGTTATTAAGTTAGCAAAATATCTAAACGAAAAAAGTTTGTATTGTATTTGTATTTATAGCAAAGCTACTAAGGCCATCTTAATTTTATCTATCCATACACATTTCCCTGGATTATTGTTTCTTAATAAACTTCCTACTAAGAACTGTTATTTTTCATTTTCGATATTCTAAAGTTTATGTATATTGAAACTTGCTTATTGGTATGCCACAGTTCTAAGCAATTTTTTATTGCATAGTAAACTTCTGAATGAATTAATTATAAAATATTTAAAACAGTAAATACAGATGAAATTAAATTTTTGCTCATATTTAAAACTACGTGCTTTATGTATCGCATACGAAATCTTACATTAAATTATATAATTCGAAGTTTTTGTTATAGTAAAGCGTTTTAGATCTTTCGGAATAAAAAAAATGGCCTACATCTTTTACTAAAACCCTATAACAATTCAAATTTATTATTCAATTATGTCATATAAATGCATTATTGGCATTTTTTTAACTATATGCAAAGAAAAACAAATATATTTATACTATGTTATACTATGCAATTGTGAAGGCATTCAGTTTACGCCTATGACATGGATATACTATTATTCAAAATTCCTGAAATCTACATATTTGTTTACAGTAGAATAAGTCGCTAAAACTGACTGCAAGTGATTGTAATAGCAGTGAAAGAGTTTAACAAGTAAAGTTAAAAGAAAAACAAAACGTACTTTTAATATACTTTATTTTCTGCGATAGCTTTATATTTGTTCCCCATACAAACGTTGATAAGCATATCTATCATGCAGTGGCGGGAATAAAAAAGAAACAGAAGACAGCTCTTTGTTCCTGTAGTTACTGTAGTTCTCTTGCTTCTTGCGCGATAGCTCTTCTCAAGCAGGAAACAGCAATAAACCCTATTTTTTTTTACCTTGTTCCTTTGGTAGTAACGCTTTAACGACAGAAGCAGTAGTAGCATTTTCCGATTAGAGTTTCCTTTAATCTACAAGTCATTGGTTTTTTGACAGTTTTGCAACCGCAAATTATATATATATATATACGTGTGTGTGTGTGTATTAGGTT
>NW_013665669.1:432248-445482 GCF_000517525.1 Limulus polyphemus | reverse complement strand
GTTTAAGTCAAATAAATATATTAAAATATATTAAAAAGTTGTCAATCTACCATAAATTAAGCTATTTCTGAAATATACTAATACACACATGTGTGTAAAATAGCAATAATATGTCATGTATCAAATATTACATTATACAGATTGATTTTCCAAAAATTAAAATGAATGAATATAAAAACGTGAAAAAAAAGTCATTTCATTAGAAATCAATACAGGTTGTGTTCTCACTTGAAATAGAAAACTGATGCTTCAGAAAACGGAGCTTATTATACTATCCTAATAAGAAATCACAATGCTTACTGTAGTATCTTAATAATAAAACACATTGCTTACTGTAGTATCTTAATAAGAAAACACAATGCTTACTGTACTATCCTAATAAGAAAACACAGGGCTTATTGTACTATCCTAATAAGAAAACACAGGGCTTACTGTGCTATCCTAATAAGAAACACAGTTTTCTTATTAGGATAGTACAATAAGTCCCGTGTTTTCATATTAGAATAGTACAATAAGCCCCATGTTTTCTTATTAGGATAGTACAATAAGCCCCGTGTTTTCATATCAGAATAGTACAATAAGCCCCGTGTTTTCTTATTAAAATAGTACAGTAAGTCCCGTGTTTTCATATCAGAATAGTACAATAAGCCCCGTGTTTTCTTATTAGGATAGTATAGTAAGCATTGTGTTTACGAGTTGGCTCAAATTCCGTTAACATTTCTTCAACGCCCAGCTTAACTATTAAAAAAACTTTCTCATTGCTGGCATCTTTCTGTATGACACTTACATAAACCGACCTTAGTTTCTTTATTTCAGTGAAGGGTCTACTTCAAATTCAACTAAATATCTATATAGAGTAGGATAATCAGCACATAAGTCTTCATTGAGAGTTGGAATATTTTCACTAGGAAATATAAACCCTGATGATATATATATACCTTATTATGCATTTGAAATCATATTCAAAATTATGAAGTTGTTCGTGTAAAGAGAAATAATTGTTTATTTGTAGTTATGCCCAAACTACACAATGGGCTATCTGTGCTCTGCTCACCACGGGTATCGAAACCCGGTTTATAGCGTTGTAAGTCCACAGACATACCGCTGTGCCACTGGGGGCAAGAGAAATAATAAGCCCTGTATACAAAATTTATATGCATTATTAATTATTCTTAACAAGGTACATTTTTAGACTGTGTAAAACATCAAACTGATGAATAAGAAAGCAACGCAAAATGTCTTTTGTGAATAGTGGAACAGATAAGTTAACTAGTTTTATCTTTTGTTAACTTAGTAAAGAACTTTTCTGTAAAACAAAAATATCAAGTTAAGGTTAGTTGCAAAATTTCGAAATTTAAACGTAAAAAAGGAATATTAAATATTCTTTTAAAAACGTAATATAAGTTTAACTTTATTCTAATAATATTATTACAAGGATCATCTTGTATCTTAGTATTACAGGATATAATAATATTATTACAAGGATCATCATGTATTTTAGTATTACAATATGTAATAATATTATTACAAGGATCATCATGTATTTTAGTGTTACAATATATAATAATATTATTACAAAGATCATCATGTATTTTAGGGTTACAATATATAATATTATTACAAGGATTATCATGTATTTTAGTATTACAATATGTAATAATATTATTACAAGGATCATCATGTATTTTAGTATTACAATATATAATAATATTATTACAAGGATCATCATGTATTTTAGTGTTACAATATATAATATTATTACAAGAATCATCATGTATTTTAGTATTACAATATGTAATAATATTATTACAAGGATCATCATGTATTTTAGTATTACAATATGTAATAATATTATTACAAGGATCATCATGTATTTTAGTATTACAATATATCTTTATCAATGTTTACTAATGGGCGTTAATGTTTTTTTATAAAGTCAATTAACCCATCAGAGTGGCATGGATATTATTACAGTATCGGCAGGATAAGCTAGAATGATTCCTCGATTTCATTTTGTCGTCACCAAAAGAATGATTGGATCCCGTTGATATCACAATATTTTAGTTGGGTGTTTCCACAAAATTGACTGGATTCCAGGTATACAATTAGATTTAGCTTGAATATCACTACGAAGTTGACTGTATTCCGGTCAGAATCATGAATTTATCTTTGTTATCACCATTGAATCGAACTGATTCCATTTTGATTATTGAGTTATGTATGCTCATAATAAGATTGACTAGATGCCATTCGGATTACTGGATTTCGCTTGGCTTCTATCATAAGGTCGATTGTACTTCAGTAGATCACTTGATTTAATTTGTTCATCACGACTAGGTATATTGTGTTCCAGATAAGACACTGGAATTTGCACAAGATCGATTAGATTCTAGTTAGATTATTGAATGTAGTTCGGTTCTAACGTAAAGATCGATTTGATTCCACTTAGATCACTGGGTTTAGCTCGGATACCATCTAAAGATCAAGGGTATTTATTTCTTTAAGATCAATCGATTTTATTTTGTGGTCATGACACGATCAAATAGATTCTATTTAAATTACTAAATGTATAATAGTTTGGTTATCATCATAAGATCGACTGTAATCCAGATAGATCACTAGGTTTAGGTTATATCTCACCAAAAAATCGAATTTATTCTGGTTAGATGTATAGATTTAATTTTATTATCACTACTAAGTAGGCTAGATTCAAACAGTTTAACTGGATTTCATTTAGGTGTTACCACGATGTTAAACTGACCCCAGTTAGATCACGCCAGTTAATATAAATGCATTTAGTACTGCTTCAAGCAAGAACTAATTGGAAACATAACCATATATTTTTATCATATGTTGCTTTTTTTCCTTTATCTCACATTGAATTTTATTGATAATGCTCATGTACATGGAAATATCATACCCTTCTACAGTTCAGGTTTCCCTAGATTTTGAGTTTTAAGTCTTTGTTCAGCGGTTTAAAGTATGACAGTGGATGTAACATTAGAAATCTCTAAAAAAGTAACTTTGTAATAACTTATACCGAAAATATCAGACTCAGCGTTATAAGTAGAGAGCAGTACGTCATGCTCCTTCCTTGTATTATGGTGTTCTGGCCGTTTTTAAATGTCTTTTGGAATACTACAGTATAATATTATTTTGAATTAGACCATGTGCAATATCCAAAATTCACTTTTATTCGTATATATTTTATATAACTTTATTACTTGTAATCGACTCATTTTTCGAAAAACGTAGCTTAACGATAAAACGTAATACCAGGAAGCATTTATTAAACGTTTCGGAATCGTAACAATTCCATCATCAGTAATCTAGGGTTACAAAACAAACAAACAATATTTGTAATTACAACAGAAATATATGCATCGAATATAAAATATAAATCGAATATACAAATATAACACGAAAAAAATGAAAACTGAGGCACAAGTGAAATAGTTAAAATAGGTGTAAATCCTGTAAAGACTGTGTGTTATTTCTGGAAGGAAGAGGAGTTTTAATGTATAATGTTTCTTTTATAACAAACTTAATATCATGTTTGGCTGTTAAAAGAATGTTAAAGTTTGAGAGAGAGATTGGATGTCCTGTTTCTGTATTGTGCTGATAGATAGCGGAGTTGGGAGGGTTTGTAACCTTTCTTCCAGTTTTTATAGATATGCCCATGTGTTCACATGCACGTACTTTAAGGTGACGTTTTGTTTCACCAATATAGGAAGTTTTACAGTCTCCGAACGTGTATAAGTAGACTTTCTTAATTCATTTGATATAAGTTTATTATTTTTCATACAATTTTGTGTAAAGAAATGACGGCCATCGTTTTTAACTTTTTTGTACTCAAAATACGTAAGGCTATAAATGTAATTGTATTTACTGAATTTCATGTGCAAAAGAATCCATAGCAACGGATATGTTATTAGTCGTAACCTCAGCAACAGAAACACAGCAGAAATAAGTCTTTACTTCACATTTATGGGGATTTATCGTTAACGTATTTAATTGGTAATCTCTGTATGGATAATTATTTATTTGTAATCAGAATTATTACTTTTAAGTTTCAAAGGAATTAAGAAATATATCTGGATAGAAGCCATACAGGGAAATGTATTACTAAGCGAAAGATGACTTCATGCTCATTGGCTGGAATGGAAGCTTGACAGCTTAATAATAAGTTGATTGGATTACATGTACTTTGTGCTTTAATTACTATTTAAAAGATCGATAACAAAAACGTATGTGTAACGATGTAAATTCTTTTCAGTTCAACAGTAAAGACTATAGATATCACGTTTCAATTACTCAAATACCAGATAAAAGTTTTTAAATGATCGGTTTTAAATTACCTGATGGATTTTTTATTCCTTTTCGCTGCAAGTTAACAGTTAAAATAAAATTATCTTTCATCCATGTTTTTACAATGAAAGAGAGTATGCAATCACTACTATAACATTACAGTTTGTAGCCATGACAGCTATAGCATTTTCCACATAAGACAATAACACACTTTGTAGCAATGACAGCTCCAGTTTTTCTTCAATTTGCACCCAAGGCAGCTCCAGCATTTTCCAGCCGAGACAGATTACACAATTTATATTAATGACAGCTCCAGCATTTTCCAGCCGAGACAGATTACACAATTTATATTAATAACAACTCCAGCATTTTCCAGCCGAGACAGATTACACAATTTATATTAATAACAGCTCCAGCATTTTCCAGCCGAGACAGATTACACAATTTATATTAATAACAACTCCAGCATTTTCCAGCCGAGACAGATTACACGATTTATATTAATAACAACTCCAGCATTTTCCAGCCGAGACAGATTACACAATTTATATTAATATCAGCTTCAGTATTTTTCACTCAAAACAAATATCATACCGTCTAACCAGGACGATTTTAGTATTGTTTGTTTATGAAGATATCACAGTAGCAATGACATCTGCACCGTTGTCCAGTTAAAACAGATCCAGCGATCGTTAGCTAGGAAATAAACAAGTATTTTCTAGTCATTAAGATTCCGAAACTCTATCGCAGAGAAAAGTCCAGCACACAAACCTTTAAGGACGAATTTAATACTCTTTACCCTGACCAACTCCAGCAATCTCTACGCAAGATATGTTTGCTTGTTTACAATCATTAAAGCTCAATATTTTCTTTTATTCAGGACAAATTGTTTTAACTATAACATATAAATATTCTTTAGTCAAAAAAACTGAAAGTCTCTTGGTAAGACTGTTTAAACATTCCATATTCAAAATAACTTTCCCGATGTGTAAGTTATATTATTTTCCAGAATCGATCTAGTAGTCTCTAGTTGTGGTAGTTCCATCAATCACAAATAAAGACAAAACGTACTGTCTGTAATCATGACAACTCTAGACGTCCCTCATCATAATAGATAAATTAATATGTAGCCAAAGAACTTTGAGCTTTATCAAGTCAGGTCGCATCTATCAATGTATAAGGTAGATAATCTCTCCATCATTAATTTTATAAAACAGATTTCGCAGACTGTAGGCAAAGTAGTTCCAGCATTTAATTATCAGGACAAATTTTATCATTTGTAGTAAGGACATATCTATCACTTAATAGGCAGGAGAGAACTGACAGTCCATGACTAGAGGATCTCCAGTAATCACTAGTCAGGAGAAATCTGAAAATATGTAGCAAGGATATTTACAGCATTCTTTTTAATCAGGGTGGATGTAATATTATGTAATTAGAGTAGGTCCAACATTATTTTGTAAGAACAGATCTGGCAGCCTATATAGACGTCACCTTCAGAATTGTGGGATCAAAATAGAGATGAAAGTCTGTAGTCAAGGCAGCTTCAGCAGCACTAGTATTGACCAGTCAACTCAAACCTGAAAATATGGTACCACTTTTCAAAGTATGTCTAGCATGAATTTGCTTCACCATTATCTTTAATTGGACCAAATGTGGTAATCTCTAATTAGAGTAGATCCAGCATTCACATGCATCTCCTTCAACATTCATTAAATTATGTATTTCATCATACACATTTTGTACCGTTTTATACCAGTCACTTGAAAGAGACAGAGTATTTCATTTTGCATAAGTCATCTATTAAAGATAACGTACTTACTTATCACTTACAAATATTTTTCGTGTTGAACTAGTAACCACAATAAAATTGCGTACTATTTGGTCAGCTGTTGTTATTTGACAAGATTACGTTTTTCATATTTTTTTTTCAATTTTCACCTTTAAAACTAGCACATCAACTTTCTAAACTACTGCAAAACCACATGTATCAATAGTAGCATTAGGCGATTGATTCTGATGTGCGTAGTATTTTTGCAGAAGTGCTCTATAACATCATCAAAAGTAAAAACTTAAAAATGAAGTGAAACATATCCAAATTTGATGAGGGGTACAGTGAAATGCCCATTCCAGTATACTCATCATGAATACTCTGCCTAAATAATCTATCAAAGAATATTCAAATTTATTCAGCAGAAACTGAATTAAAATAACATAACATACAGAAAACAAGATACCATTTGTTCCTTCGAGGCTGTCCTTACACACTCTTGAGAAAAGTAAAAACACTCTTTCATTTTTCAGATAATCATCGATTTCACTCTAAAACTCTTGTAACGTTCTTCTCTCAACTATTACCGAAGGCAACTCATTCCATAAGTCAATTGTTGTGTTAGAAGAATAAAACTGTATTAAATGAAATCTGGTCTTTTCGAAATCTTAAACATGTGTGCTCTCGTCCTATTATTTTCAGAATATAAAATAAAGAAGTCAGATACTTTTATCTTATCGATTCGCCGGATAATCTTCAAAACGTCAATAAGAGCAACTCTCCCCCTTATTTTCTCAGGAGAAAGTAAGTAAAGACATCATAACCTATCCTTATAAGATAACCTTTCCAGCCCCCGGTATCATTCTAGAGCCCTCCTCTGGACCCTATCTTAATTTTCAATATATTTTTTTTTCTAAGATATACTGTTCACAATATTCTAAATGAGACATTACTAGTGATGTGTATAGAAATAATTATATTTTTAGTATTCTAATTAATATGTCTATAAATACACCATGATTTCTATAAGTCTTCTAATTAATTATGTCTATAAATACACCATGATTTCTATAAGTCTTCTAATTAATATGTCTATAAATACACCATGATTTCTATAAGTCTTCTAATTAATATGTCTATAAATACACCATGATTTCTATAAGTCTTCTAATTAATATGTCTATGAATACACCATGATTTCTATAAGTCTTCTAATTAATATGTCTATAAATACACCATGATTTCTATAAGTCTTCTAATTAATATGTCTATAAATACACCATGATTTCTATAAATCTTCTAATTAATATGTCTATAAATACACCATGATTTCCATAAGTCTTCTAATTAATATGTCTATAAATACACCATGATTTCTATAAGCTTTATACTTGCAACAGAGCACTACTTCGATGGTTTGAGTATCTTATCTATCCCTATGTCAAGATCCTTTTCTTTAATCAAGCTATTGGGTGGTTCCCATCTGTATCAAATGTGTAATTTAAATTATAATAATTCAAATACATTAACTTACATTCATTATAATCAAATGTCATTTGGTAAATATTTCTCCAACTTACTAATAGATCCCAGTCATTTTAGAATAACTACATCCTCAATGCATAGGCTGGAGATATCCACTACTTTAACGTAATCAGCAGTCTTTACGAATTTACTAATTAAATGATGATGATGCGTTTTTTATCTTGGTCAATATTATTTCATATCAACTGCTAGATTAAACTAGCTAACATGCATATATTTATATACTACATTGACCTTTACCGAGGTAATGTTTCAATCAATTAAATATAAAGAGTTTGAATTATTACAGTAGTTTTAAACTTTGTAACAAAATCATTTTATGTTCATTAGCTATTATGTTTTAAGCCTTAATTTTTCTTGAACTGAAAGAACTATGCTATTAGAAAATTATTGAAAAACCTTAGCACAGGATTTTATGACGATTATTTTCTTAAAGCAAGCAAGACTTCATCCTCTTAAAGTCCGTTTTGAAATTACAAGTTGTTTCATAACAATATATTATAAACATATATATTCATATAATCATACATATTTTATTTAATGACATTGAGAATTATTGTTATATTTTTAAAATAAGCATATTAATCGCTAAGCCACTTGGAGAATTTGTAACAAACCATACACTAATATGAATAGCTCTGTAATAATAATCTATATATATATATATAAAGCACAAAAATCTGTGTGTTATCTAACTACTTCTAGATCGGAGGGCCAATCTCAACCAAACAACAAGGGTCATGTTAATGGGGGTTAAAAACCCATCCACCCTCTATTATTGCTGTTATTGAGTATTTATTATCTTTGACGCTCCACGACCTCCTACAAAAATAAATTAAATTTTCTATAACATAACATACACAAAGTATTCAGAAAGTAATTGAATTTACCTAAAAAACAATCACACTTTGTGTTTAATCAAGATATATATGATCATACAGATGGAGTTGCTATGGGATCTAGGTTAGCATCAATATTGGGTTACATGTTATTACGAAAAATGTCAGATCTATGATTGTTCTGAAGATTTTAAACCTATATATATAGCAAAAAATATGTAAATGGCACTTTTATTGTCTTTAAATACAAAGAACATATACACAAATGTTTAGATTATTTAAATTGAAAACATAGAAACAATTTACAGTAGATTATTCAGAAGAATATAAAAACATTTTCTAGACGTATTGGTTTAAAATAAAAACGGAATTTTCAAATGTAAAATGTCTCATAGAAAAACCTTTACAGGATTATAATTTAATTACAAAAGCTATATTCCTAAGAAATATATAGAATTTTAATACATAGAGCATACAGGATAAACAGCACCTTTATTATTTGAGCAAAATAATTTAATAAGATTAAAATACTTTTGATAAAAAAATGAGTTTCCACGTAAAATTATAGTTAAAGTTATTGAAAAATATTTGACCAATACATATACCAAAAGATAAAGATTATAGTTAATAAAAAAAAAGTGTTTGCTTACTTACCTTGTATATGAAAAGAATACTTTGAAATTTAAAAACTACTTAATTGAAGACTTGTAAGGACAAATTCTTAAGTCCGGTTAATGTGTATGTGAAAATTGATATGTATAATTAAAAATTTCTTTGGATAAATATTAAAAACACGGTAATAACAAAAACATCTTTAATACAGTATAAACACTGTATCTTTAAAGTAATAATAAATATCAAATAAATACACTAAGAATCCGGAATTGATTATATTAGTGACAACAGGGAGGAGCTGAGTTATTATTTAGTGTTGAGTGATCATTGAAAATAGAAAGGCTTTCTTTAATAAAGAATTCGTAATGTGTGGTTCCAGTGTCAAACATTTTGAAGTTTTCTAGAAGCATGGGGTGGTTGTTATTCTTACTGTGTAATCAGATACAAGACTTGGGTGGATTACTCAGCTTACATCTGCTTCTTGCTGAAATTCCCATGTGCTCATGTTCACGTATTTGTAGGTGAAGTGTCTTTGGTTTTAAACATATTTTTAATTGTAAATGTTGACGTAAATACTAAACGTAGCTTAATATGTGGGTAATATGTTTGATTATTTTTTGAATTTGAGTTTAAAACTTTGTTTGCCAATGAAATGAATGATACGAACTAGTGGATATTTTGAGACAGTGTGTGATTTTTGGTATGTTCTATTTTATTTGTTAAAATTTTGTGATAGAGTGTAAGGAAATAAGGAGATAACCATTACTTTGTAATGTGTTGTGAACTTCTGAAATTTCTGAGTGAAGACAGAAGTAGTCAGAACAGATATTATACGGTCTGTTCAGAGAGTTAGAATAAGATTATCTTTGAAGGAGTCTGGTATGAAACTGTTGATACGAGTGTACAAGCCAGTAAATGTTTTTTTACCGTAAATATATGTGGCAAAGGAATTGTATATTTTGTTTATTTGAACGTTTAAAAAAGCTAAGTTATTGATTTCTTCCCTCTCAGATATAAAATGTATACATGGATGTTGTGAATTTAGGTGTTGTGAAAGAGTAGAAAAGTATCATCAACGTACCTACCATATAATACTGGTTTGCAATAAAGGGGACAATTATCCAGCCATTGATGTTCGTAATAACATAGAAAAATATTTGCAAGGGTCGGATCTAGAGGTGATCCCATCTTCAGTTTGTCTATCTGGTCATAAAGATGACCATTAAAAACGAAGTGATTGTCCATGAGGGTCAATTTAAGAAGATGTTCGAATTTTTGTTAGTTACAGTTAGAGTGCAGAGCATTTTTGGTAGGGAATAACTGTTTACTAATTATTTTATGTGTTTCCTCAAGTGGGATGTTAATGAATAAAGAATGAATATCAAAGCTGGCTATAACAAATTAGCCTGCATTAGGAAATTTAGATATATCTCGAGCAAAGGAAAAAGAATCTTTAACAGTAAATTCGTTCTTACAAATACGTGCACACGAGCACATGGGAATTTCAGCAAGAAGCGGTTGTAAACTAATTAATCCACCCAAGGGTTCTATCCGATTGCACAATGAGAATAACAACCACCCCATACTTCTAGAAAACTTTAAAATATATTATTGACTCCGGAACCACGGATTACGAACTCTTTATTAAAGAAAGCCTTTCTATTTCCAATGATCAACCAACACTAAATAATAACATCAACTCCTCCCTGTTGTCATTAATGTAATCAATTCCGGATTATCAGTGTATTTATTTGATATTTATTATTACTTTAAAGATACAGTGTTTATACTTATGTTTAAGCCTTTCTCTATAACACTTCCTCTTAACAATGTTATTTATTAAACATGTGTCTGCCGCACGTTTTATCTAACATTCCATTATAATATATTGTTACCGTTTAAATCTGTTCTTTCTAAACTTCCGATTGACTACGAAAACCCGCTCAATGCTAATGTAGTTTTTTGTAGTTCGAATATTATGAACTAATGTCTTTTAGATATTAACGCTGATGATGGCATTTAAGGAAATTCTGAAACATCTGTATTAAAGATGTTTTTTCATGTCACCGTGTTTTTAATATTTATTATAAAACTTCGTTTTTCACCTATAATTTGAAAGATAAAATAGCAAAATTGCTTAATTCTAAGATTGTTTGTCCCAAATGTAATTCTAGGTATATAGATTCTACAATAAAAACCTTGGAATTCAGAATTACAGAACATAGGGATTTGAGGTGTTAAAGCACTCAAGTATTAAACAACATGTTAAAGCACTTAAGTATTAAACAACATATATTAAGTGAATGTGATAAATCACCACATTAAAATGTTATACCCGTATTTAAACTTCTGATATTCTCAAATGAAATAACTAAAACTTTTTGCTGTCTTATCTCAAATCTTGTTGCTAAATTTCTGGTTATTTAGGTGTTATAATCTAAAACAGCAACTACCCATATGATCGCACTTGATTGTAAGCTTTTGTCATTTATTTTAAATTATAAATTTGTGCAATCGTGTATAAAACTAATCAAATTTCAATATTAACGCAAGCTTCCGAAGCCAGTGGTATGTGTAAACATACAGAGAAAATATTTATCATAAGATTTACTTAGAAGTTTATTGCTTACTTATGTGTTTCATGAATAATTATTTAGTTTCACCCACGCTTTTGATGGCAATAGTACCTTCCTTAATATTAATCATTTCAAAGGACTGGGTTCATTTAGTTATGTGTTATTTCATTCAAAGTATTTTCAAGTTAGAATAAGAAAAGCCTCATTTGCGGTAGTCCAACATCAATATATTAATGTGTTCAACTGAAAACTTATTACGTTCATACAAAATGTTTAAAACGGGTACTAACTAATGTTTAAATGTTATGTATTGAAAAAAATCTCACTTCGGATCTGTAATACTAGTTACACCTATTCCTGAAGTCTAGACTAGAAACCTACAATAGACTACTAGAATACTATATTGGATCACATGAGTACTACAGACACTAAAATTTCCTGATGAAGACACAAGGGCAAAATGTTGGAAATTATAAAAAAATTAACAACCGTTCTGAAACTAAATTCGTTTTTATTTACATTTCATTATGTTTACGAGTCTCCGATATTTGCTTAAAACTTTAAAATATTTTAAAAGACTGACGTTGAGAAGACATTGTATTGAACTCCACAGTAGACAACCAGGGTAATAAAAGATTATTAGAATATTACAGTTCTAGGACATTACGTTATTGTACTAATAAAGTACATTAAACTATTAAAATTTTAATGTACACGTCTGGGAAATATTTTACGGAACAATAATACTTTATTTTACTAATAGAAGTATGCAGCTTAATCTTGTTTCGAATATGTAACTCTACATTGCTAGGACGTTACAATAAAGAATATGAGACCATGGAACAATAATATTAAGATACTTCTTTATATATTGGTAAATCTTTGAATTTCATAGTGTATTAACAGAAAAAAATAATAGATTGTAGTAATGCTAAAGTAGAATACCCGGAGGTTACTGATGAGAAAAAAAATAATGTTTACATCTGAAGGTGGTTAGTATAAGTCAATAGAGTGCTATATTACTGGAGCAGTACGTTAGAGTTCTAGGTTAATGCAGTAAAATACTATATTCCTCAACTATTGTACTAGGAGCCTACACTTGTAAATACATGGAAATATGGATAGTATGAGTCGACAGATTGTTAGAAGGCTGTATTATGTTACTGGAATAGTAGGCTAGAGTTCTAGGTTAATGCAGTAAGATATTAGATTCATGAGCTATTTCACAAGGAGACAATACTTGTAAATACATGGAAATATGGATAGTATGAGTCGACAGATTGTTAGAAGGCTGTATTATGTTACTGGAATAGTAGACTAGAGTTCTAGGTTAATGCAGTAAGATATTAGATTCATGAGCTATTTCACAAGGAGACAATACTTGTAAATACTTGGGAATATGGATAGTATGAGTCGACAGATTGTTAGAAGGCTGTATTATGTTATTGGAATAGTAGACTAGAGTTCTAGGTTAATGCAGTAAGATATTAGATTCATCAACAATTGTACTGGGAGAATACACTTATAAATACAACTAGTGGTGTGATCGGTAATAGATTAACTTATTCCGAATCATAGAG
>NW_013665669.1:421464-431828 GCF_000517525.1 Limulus polyphemus | reverse complement strand
TGTCTAGAGTACCAGACTTTTCGATCCGCAGCCCAGCACTCTAATTACCAGGCTATGCTCACCCCAAAGTTACTAGGATATTGCAGTAGAGTGTTCTAAAATTACATTAAGGTACTTTAAGACTATAACTGAATGCCAAGAAATTACAGTTGAGAACACAGATTCCGCAATGTTTAGCTTACTGAGAAAATGTAGTAGGTTGTTAAGAAGTCTCAGTTGATTAACAGTAGAGAATTAGGAAACTATAAAAGAACTGAGAGACAGCAGGTGAATACCATGAGACTGTAAGGTTATCGCACTTTCTAATCAAATTAAATATATTTAGTGTTGGTTTACTTGGTTTGGTTTTATATGAAAAGCTCGAATAATTAATGTACATAAGCTATAGTTAGTATATTCGTAATTAAAATTATATTTAAACTGGTTTACTTGATAAGTGAGCTAATATGATTCTCATTTACTGACATAAACTGTTTCAGGGCTATCAAGCTATTTTGGCCATTAAGGTCATTACGTTTCCTGATGAACTAATATAAGTCCATTGGGGTAATTTCCTGTTTATTTGAAACAGATTAAGAATACAACAACTATATTAGTATTTGCTAAGGCCTCCTAATTATATTCAAATTACATATGTGAACACAAACGGTTGGTTTAAACTATCGAATTTATTCATTGTTTCCTTGCCGATTAACTGTACGTACAGAAGAGCTCCAAACCTGATTAATAGTTTATATCTTATAGCTTAAATAGAAATTTGTTTGGTTTGATTTACCTCAGATTTATCTGACAAGAAAATTAAACTTACTATAAAAAGGAAATATATAGGATTCAGAGTTTGTTAAAACATCTTATCTGAAATCAGAATTATTTACCATGCCTGTTGAAAACACCATATCTGTTTGTTTGTTTTATAGTTAAGCAAAAAGCAACACAATGGGCTATCATTTCTGTGCCCACCACAGGTATCGAAACTCGGTTTCTAGCGTTAAAAATCTTCAGACTTACCGCTAAGCCACTGGGGAGTCTATCGTATCTGAAAGCATAATTATACACTATTCCTGTTGAAAAATATTACTGGACAAGTTCATAATGATGTGATTAAAATTATGCCAAGTTTTATTGTCAACACGCATGTAATCCTATAAGCTTCATGCATCGCCAGTATCGGCGTTATGCTTCAAGCTTCTCCAGTTTCGGCGTTATATTTCGATCGCTATATAAAACTCTAGTTGGGCGTTACATTGAAAAATTCGCCCATTCAAAATTAGTAGTTTGTGAAGAAGTGTTAATCAGTTTAACATAAACTTTATTTTGGTTAAATTAGAAAGAGAATGACAGCCATAACGAAAATACTGTTTATTTCAATTTTTAAACAAACTTTTAAAACAGATCTGGCTCTGTATGACCACTGACTTCGCTTTCTACAGACGACTAGTAACAGGTGTTACGTCTCTGTCGTGTACCTAAAGAAAATGCGAATATCATAAGTACGGAAGTACTTATATTAGGAATGGGGCGGATACACAATACATGCAATACAAAGTATTTACTTATATATATACACATTTAACAACCAAATAATAAATCTTCAAAAGTGTTTGAGAGACTCATATAGGTGATAAACAAACCAAATACAAAATTACAAGCCATAGTACCACTTGAGAAAGTCAGCAGAGTAGATACAAAAAATTCACAAAACCACGAAATTCTCACTGACTGACATTGTTGAACACTACTAACTGTGTAACAAACAGACACAAATAAATGAATGATGCATAAGACCATATTACCTTGCATTAAAAAAAAGTGCACCAACAAGTAGAAAACATTTTAAAAAAGTGTAGGAATAGGTGAACAAAAAGTAAAGAAACAAGGTAGGAATGGGCATGGTGTTGTAAAACTTCCTTTGTAGAATATCACAAGGGGGTGTCCATGCCTTCTTCGTTTTCCTGTGTTCGTGATATTATAGAACTTATGGGTATATACAAAAGTATCTATGATTCTTCTACTTTTGTATATACAGTAACGAATCCATGACGTTGATATACAGAAACCACTTAGGATTTTTTATTTTTGTATTTTAATCCACCTATTTAGCTAATGTACGAAATCCGGTTATCTTCTCATGCAATTGCAAAAGAAAGGACAAGTTGTAAAGAAAACACAAACATACAAGTTATGGGTTTACACAAATATCTGATTTTCCTGGTGTCGTATAAACAGACTTTAGAGTACGTTTATTGCCTCTAATAATTCGATTTACAGAAACCTCTAGTCATTGTATGATAAGCTTAACTAAGTGTGATAAGTTTACTCCACCTGGCTTATTGTATACAGGATAGAAAGAATAAACAAGGTAGGCATGGACCGGATGTTGGACACGCCCCCCCCCCTGTTAGTTCGTACTGAGGAATTTTTAATATACCACGTCCATTCCTGTCTTGTTTCCTCACATATCTGGTGTACTCGTTCCTACACTTTCAATTTTTTTAAATATATATCAGCATTTGTTTCAAAATACACTTAAGTCTTTTCCGTTAGGTATTATGTATAAACAGCTGGGTAACATTTGTCTTGTCCGTAAGTATAGTATGCTATATCCGTAACGGTCATGGCCAAGTGGTTAGGACACTCGACTCGCAATCTGTGGGTCGCGAGTTCGCATCCCCGTCCCACCAAACATGCTCGCCTTTTCAGCCGTGGGGGCGTTATAATGTGACGGTCAATCCCATTATTCGTTGGTAAAAGAGTAGCCCAAGAGTTGGCGGTGGGTGGTGATGACTAGGTGCCTTTCTTCTAGTCTTACACTGCTAAATTAGGGACGGCTAGCGCAGATAGCCCTCGTGTAGCTTTGCGCGAAAACAAACAAACAAACCGTAACGGTATGTTAATAATATATAAATTGCATTACAAGAAATGCGATAAACGAGGGCTCTCGGATGATTTTCCAAAAGCACTCGGATTACAGGGTTTTTTGTTTTGTGATTTATCTGTTTTCTTCATCTTAAGATTTTTCTCGGTTTTATGGTTAGTAAAATAAGCATATACATATGGGTGTGAACTTCTCGGGTTTATTCAAAATCAATAAAATATATTCAAAGGTTTAACTTATCGTTTGTTTATATTCGAATCTCAAAATCAGTCAGCAGTGTTAACAGTTGTTACCACATATACCCAGAGTTATAGATTGATATAAATAACAGCAATATCTAAAAGAAGAGCCTTTGGCTGAAAAGCAGCTTTAAAGCTCGGAAAGCACTACTGATCGACCAAAAGCCAGAATAAAAATAAACAGTAATTCAAAACTGATAATTATGAATATATATATATATATATATGTGTGTGTACTCAAGGAAAAAAAAGTTTATATCGGATGTGTAAATCAAAAATATATGTAAGAAAACTTTGAGATTTCTTTGCTTGAAAACAAGATTATTTTCGATGAAATTATCATTATTAATATGAAAACATGCTGTGTATTTACAGGACTATTCCATCGCAGCATCATGCAAAGCGGATCTGCACTCAGCCCCTGGGCAATAGCCCGACAGGCTCCAGAGTTTACTCGTCAGCTAGCTAACAAGCTAAGTTGCCCGACAGTCAGCAATGTTGTTATGGTTGATTGCCTGAGAAATCGACCTACGGAAAGCATATTAAACGTAGAGTTAATTGTAGCGGACTATCTGCCATCCTTCGGACCAGTTGTTGACGGAATTGTGATACCTAATGAGCCTGAGATACTGATGAGAGACTACAATAACCTGTACAACCAATATGATCTTCTGCTTGGTGTCTCTAGAATGGAATTTTACTTCAAGTTTTCAGCGAATGAAGAACGTTATGGTATAGAAGAAGGTCGTCGAACTAAGCTGTTTCAGACATTAGTAACAAACGTATATACATATCATTTGCAAGAAATATTTTATGTAATAGAAAATGAATATACGGACTGGGAGAGAGCTAATCAACACCCCATCAATACTCTGGAGAATACCGCTGATGCTATGGGCGATGGCCTTGTTGTTGGCCCTTTGCTTAAAGCAACTGAATACAGAGCAAAAGGAAGCAAGAAAACGTTTCTATTTGTATTTGGTCATCAAACAGAAGAGTCGGAATTCCCTAAGCGATTTGGTTGTATTCATGGGGAAGATCTTCCCTATGTTTTCGGTGCTCCTTTAGTTGGAAATCTTGCACATTTCCAGCAAAACTTTTCCCGTTCAGAGGTGTCGTTAGCAGAAACCGTCCTGACGTATTGGACCAGTTTTGCGAAAAGGGGGTAATATTTCTTTACTTCTGTCCCTAAAACAAGTTTAAATTTAAAAAAGTTTCAGATATAAATTGCATCGCTTAGTAAATTAATACAAGAATTTCAACACTCTTTTAATTTTAAATTAATGTTGACATGAGGCAGCGAAAAGGTAAGGTATTTCTATATGTAACATACATTTTTCAGGATACTAGGATAAGTATCATTCAAATAAGAAAAATAGAAAAATGATTGAAAAATGTTGCTAATTCTGTGAAAATTACACTTAACTGTTATTTTAAATTAAAACATGTGAATTGTATCTGTGACTTCGTAGCTTACTATTCTTATTCGAATAAATTTACCTAACTTTTCTTTGAATTCTTTTTTTCTTCTTGTAAATATAACTTATATTAAATATTTGAGGAATAAGAATGTACAACACAATTTTGATACCAATTGAAGCAATACTGTCTTATCTTTAAGATGTTTAATGTTTTAACCTATAACAAAATTGTTAGAATTTTGATTTTTTATGAAAGGACCCGAAGTATAGATTATAGTTATATTTTTACCACCAGTGTAAAGCAAAAATATAATTTAGAACAAAGTGGAAATACATTTAAAGAAAAGAGATTAACTACATGCTTACAGTTGAATCAAAATTTTCATAGTTATAACAACAATTATTGCTCAGAATTGGTAAACTTGTAGTTGAAAAGAAAGAGTGACAAAGTGCATGCTGTAATTATATCTTGAAAATGTATTAATTCTACCTTCAGAATGTCACAATTGAGGCTTGGAGATATAGTATTTTCAATTTAAAACTAATACAGCTATAGCGTGGTGGTATAAAGATTTGGCTTAAAATTTGAGGATTGCTTGGAAACGACACACGTTGTGGATTGAAGATAAAACATGAATGGTTTACAGGTAACTGGTTTAGAAAGGTTACAGGTTGAGAACAGAAGAATGTAGTTTAGACTTTTATGCCTTGGTGAAATAATATTTCAAGTTTAGTGGCTTGAAAATAATATTTGTGCATTTGGTAGATAGCGGTGGTATGGTTTACAAGTGAATAGTTCTGGTTTATAGGTCAACTGCTATATGTTTTAGAGGTATTTCAGTTATAGTTTGGGCACATGAAGAGTTTGTTTTAGAAATATTTTTCGTCTTGGTGGAATAAGAGTTAAACCTTCATGGCTTGACAATAAATGATGTATAATTTAATGGTAAATAGGAGTGTTATGGTTCAAATATTGATATTGTAGTTAGAGTCTTAGAGATAGTATATTTGTGACTTTGATATGATACAGTTGTACCTCAGAGATAGAAATGTCATGGCTCAGAAGAGCTATGTTTGGAAATAAAATAATAGTGGGAAAATAAGATGTATATTTTAAAAACACTATACTTGTGCTTTTAAATAGAAAAGGTGTGGTAGTTGTTATATTGTTATCTTTAAAATAATAGAGTTGTGAAGGTGTTACATTTATGATTGAAAACGTAAAAATTAACTTTTAGAAATGGTGTCGTTAGATATAATTGGCGGTGTAGAAAAGGTGCTGTTATGCTTCCGTAACATAAATTCTATGATTTAAGAGGTGATGCTGTAATACTTCGCAATAGAAATATTATTTTCTAGAAGTGTTACACTTATGCTTATAAGCATAAGAACTGAAATTTGTAAATAGTGCTATGATGCTGTTAATATTAATACAGTTGTTGGTGACGATTAAAACTTTATAATTACAATTATGTTTTTGTTATGATAAAACTATGGTTAAGAAGTGATACATTTATAAGTGTTAACAGACGAAATACGATTTATAGATGATATACGCATAGCTTTGTAACGATAGAATTATACTTACTGTTGAAAGAGTAATAATTTTGACGTTGAATATGTCTAGAGGGAAAAGACTTAAGATTTAATGCTGCCGCATGGAGTTAAAATAACTGTTGTAAATAGGTGGTATTGGTAGGAGAAATAAGACAAGTTATTTTTGAAAATTTGTACAGTGTTATGTTTATTAAAACTAATCGCATGATGTTTCTGGCCTTACGTTTTTGCCCTTCGAAGTACCTCCATCATCATCGGTGAAGCACAGTCCAACTCCGCAATTTTCATTGTAACAAGTATTGAAAAGGATAGTGAGGTTTATCTTCAGTCCAACTCCGCAATTTTCATTGTAACAAGTGTTGAGATGGATAGTGAGGTTAATCTTAGGTCACATATCTTAATAAATTTTCCAAAGACCTTTTGTTGTACGTGGACGTGAGTTTCCAAGGCCACGTTTAAGCAGACCAAAAGCAAAAAAGTCTATTGGAACTGCATTTGAAGATTTACAGGTATGAGGTCGAATGGGATGAATATCATTCCAATTTTTTCATTAAATTTTCTCATGCAAACAGCTTTGATTTTAAGACGTCGTTAGAATCTGATGGATTTTTAGCTTATTAATCTTCTTCAAATTCAAACCCTTGTCTATTATCACGTTAAAAATACAAGGAGATATGCCCAGCTTCATTTAAGTAGCTTTCTATATATATATATGGTCAAATATTGCTAAGCGTGTTGCCAGTGGCGTCACAGTTTATACCCGCGGCGACTTGACACTGTGTCATCACATAAAAATGGCTTATATAAAGAGCGATTAACCCATTGCAAAAACGATACAATCATATATGAAGATTAAAAGAGACTGGATTTAGAAGTGGTTCAGTTATATATCAATGTAAAGACATTCTTGTTTAGAGGAAGTACATTTATACCTTGAAATATAAGGCTTGTGGTTTAAATAATTAAGAATTCAGCTTTATGTACAAACTGAATGTCCTTCATTTTTGGGTTATTGCTACTTTTCTTTTCAAACCTGAACAACACCTTATGTAACACATGAACAAAGTTGCCATATCAGAATCCCTAGTTGAGTTGACTACCAAGAACAAACCCATAGGTTGGGCCGACAGGATTTAATCCCTCTTGTAGATGCAGATACGAGTTTCTTTACTATGTTACTAGTGGCTGTCCCCCGGTGAGACAGCGGTAAGTCTTCGGATTTACAATGCAAAAATCAGGGGTTCGATTCCCCTTGGAAGACACAGCAGATAACCCGATGTGGCTTTGTTATCAGATAACACACACATACCTGTGGCTTTCTGGCTATATATTGCCCTATTGATTCCCCATCTTTTTCTAGTTACAGTATACGTTACTTTGTTTTCAAGCAGTTTCATTCCTTCTGAATATCGACGAAGACTGTTCAAGTTGCTGCTTTTGTCTTATTAATACTGAGGAGTCAATCTTAATAAAGTTTTAATAAAGGGACTTCTCATTTAGTTTTACCCCTGCATGGGCTGACACGTATATTCTGGCTATGGCACCATGCAGAATTCCTAAAGTTCTGGTATAGCAATTCACTCCTAATTTAGCTGTCTAGATAAGGAAAATCCAATCAGTAACACTCGAAACCAACACGTTTACTCTTCTTACTTTACAAGAAAGCTATTGGAGTAATGATGAGGGTTAATCGCACTTTATAAAACTATTTGCACATGTAGTGACATGTCTCTGCAGAGCCAGACCGTAATAACAAAAATGACATATTTAGTACCTAAACATTTGGTTCGTGACGAATTTCCGATAGTTTGACAGTTTTCAATGCTGTCATGGATTACTTTGGCTAGGGATTTATGACACAGGCTATTCCGAATTGAAGAATAGATCCTTCAATACGCATCACAAAAGCGAAACGAACTCGCACAAAGTAACTTTGGGATATAAAACTAATTCATAGCAATATTAATTCACAAAGTCCCTGATATGGTTATGAAAGAGAATCTCCTGACCCCCAAACACATTGCAATGAAGTTGAATATATCTCTTAGTACCATTAAGAATGTAACAAACAATGATTTCAAAATGATGAAAACTCACAAACTAGAAGTACATAAGCTTGCTGTTACAGCTCGAAACTAACGGCTCTTTACAAGAGAAAGATGGCTGAAGAAACTAGAATCACAGTAATTTCATTCGGCTATATATCTCAATAGTCTCCCCTTGTAATTCCAAGAGACTTTGTACTTTTGGTATTCTTATACTAGTCGTGAAAGCTAACGATGGAACATTTGTCATGGTGTCTGCTCTAAGACTGATATCCACATTTTTTGTAGAAGCCTGTTAAGATGGATACTGGTTGTCGGTCAATAGTCGGACGATCTGCATTAAGCATCATATGACATCACGATACCTAAAATATCGTTTTTACAATTAGTATGCTTACAACTTCAATGCGGTGATTTAATTCGTAATAATATATATTTGACCTTTATAGAGACATTTCCCTTATAACTATACCTAGAACTGTTAAACCTTAGGTAGAATAAAACACTAAAAATGCCTGTTACATCAATAACTTTGTTATTAGAGGTCCTACAAAACAATAAAATTTGAGTTATCTTTGGAGTTCACTCATAAAAGAAATTTTCATGTGTATCTTAGAATGGATGAAGCTATCTTCATGATTTTTGCGTTAAATGAAAAACATAAACCTATATTTCTTTTAACATGAAGACCTCTATAATATAAGGTAAATATTGGTTTTATGTCACTAAGTTTACTTTGAATTTGAAAATGTGTGTTGTTGTTGTTTTTTGTAATGAAATCTAGTTCGTATCACCATTTTTTTATTTATTCTTTATCTTTCAATATTAAACTATTAAGTCGTTCCTAGTGAAAACACATTTTAGTTTAAAACAACAAATGTAGCCTTGTCAGCTGTTAAATAGAATTAAACTAAATAGTTAAATTCATTCTTTACATTAATAAATCATATATTTAATCGCAGAATACTGACATGCTAGTATATTCTTTCGTCGTTTATGCTCATTCTTTCTGACATCTAACTTGAATCTCTAACACACATGAAAATTAAAGTCATAACATTCTGGGATAATAAGTAATATTTAACTATGAGCCTCATTAACATCACAAGCTAAAGGTTTTAAGATTTTACACAAATATTTCTAAGTAGCTTAATAGTGTTAAGACGCAATTCTATTTCAAAACTTAGACTCTCACCGCTGTTTATAAAGATACACTTTAATAATGCAACTCCTTATTAGAAGTAGAAGTTGTCTAAGTAAAAAATCCAGGTGTATACTGCAATGTATATCTATATAAAGTTTGAGAAATTTATTTCTTCAGTTTGCGTAGAGATGCATTATCAGTTGTTTTTTTAAATATAATTATCAGTTTGGTTGTAACTGAGGAATCTCGATTCTTTATTGTCAGGCATTGAAGTGAGATTTTTTTCTTCCTCAGTAATCCAGTGTATGTATTAAGTACTCAATACACTTTGAAATCACAGCATTAGAAACTTTTAGACTTGTATTACTTGAAGATAGCCATCTCCTATACTACAGCAAAACTATTATATTTTAAATTAAATATCTATTCAACAAATGTTATTGTACTAGAAAAATCATTGGACCACTGTAGAACAATAATTGCCTAATCAAGGTAAAGTAAAAATATATTCATCTAAATAATGTTATATTTACCCTTTTATCTATGTCTATGTATCTTCTTCAGCAAAGAATATTATTTTACTACGGTCGGTGTTTTATATACTGTGGTGTGAAAAAAATAGTAGACACTAATATTACGTACACCAACACTATTATATACAATATACTTAATTTTCATATGTTTGAAAAATATGTTACTTAAATAACTAGTGAATAAACGTTTTTTCATTCCATGTTAGTTTTAATTCCTTTGAAATTATACGAGAAAATAAAATGGTTCTAAAGTTATGGTCAGTTGTCAACATCGTACAAAAAAATGTTGGTTTTAACTAACAGTAGCATTGTAGAAGGGGTTGTTATAAAAATTATGTACACATTAAAATACTTCAAGAATTGTATTAAGCCAATGATTTTTTCCTTCTTTATGAAATCTTTTGGATTTGTTACTTTCTAAAAGTTATTTTGATTCTCAATATGAAACGTTTTGGGTAATTTGAAGTTTTTTGCAATATTATAGAGTGCCCGGCATGGCCAGGTGGATAAGGCGCTCGACTCACAATCTGAGGGTCGCGGGTTCGAATCC
>NW_013665669.1:417151-421261 GCF_000517525.1 Limulus polyphemus | reverse complement strand
TGTAGCTTTGCGCGAAATTCCAAAAACAAACAAACAATATTATAGATCCGCAAAAGGTAATATATAGGACAAAAAATATTTATGCTAAAAATACGTAGAAAATGTGTATAGGTTATAACAATATTTGTTGGAAATATACATAAAGAGATAAATACACTTTTGTCGTAAGTTATCTATTTGTTATTGTACCCTGTTCTTCCATTCTCTTGAATAAACTATACGTTTAACTTTACTTAAACATAAAAGCAGGACTACGATTTATGCGAAATAAAGTGTAAAATATTGACTAAAGATGTAGTTTTCAAAGTTTAAAACTCAGTTAAGCTTATACTGACCTAGAAGCTTTTGACACTGCTGTAAAAAAAAATTAAAAAGGCAGTGACCTCAACTAAGACTTATTAAATTTATGATGGTCATTAATTTGGTTTGGATGCTTATCACACAAGTTATTTTACTATAAGCTACCGAACAATAATTGTTAATTTACTTGAATAACAAATTTATTCAAATCATAAAAATTGCACAAATAAAATAATTGATTTCCGCTCTTACTAACTGCCACCATTTTATGTTAGATTAATTACATTAACATTGGATTATACTTGTCTCATAAATTTTGTGAGTTCAGTAGCTTTTGGGTGTCATCCAGTTCGGATTAAAGAAATTATTGATCATTAGAACTGAGTAGAGAACATTGAACTTTAGAAATGTGAAATTTTTGTCAGTGTTGAAAATAAGCAACGATCACTGATGTTGATAAATAAAGAGATTATTTAGCTGAAACGATTAAAACATTAAAATTATAAAATTATGTCAGACACGTATTTATACAGGCAGTTATTTTTATAAATATAACAATAGACAAAATAAACATACAACTAGTTTGATAGACAGATATGTTTGTTTGGTTGCTCTAGTCGTTCTAATTCGTAGGCTATACGGAAGATAGCAAGTGAACAACACCTACCACCAACTCTTGGGTTACTCTTTACTAACAACTAGTGGAACTAACAGTTATATTATGACGCCACCACGGTTGAAACGACGAGCATGTATGGTGATAGGATTCAAACCCGCGACCCACAGATTGCGAGTCGAATCTCCTAACCCCCAGGCCATAGACAGATAAGTTCAAATATTAATGCTGTGAAACAAAAGTACTAAACTATGTTTGTAATTAAGCACAAAGCTACACAAAGGGCTATCTGTGCTCTGCCCACCACGGGTATCGAAACCCGGATTCTAGCGTTGTAAGTCCGCAGACATACCGCTGTGCTACTGGAGGGGGGGGCTCTAAACTAGGTAATATTCCCATTTATATATGCATATGAATATTTGTTTTGCTGAATCTGTACTTTTTTCTGTGCATTACCTAATGGCTAAGCACATACAGTCAGGGTTGTATGTGTATAGCTAAGTCTAAATTACGTTGTAATTATATAACATGAAGTGAAAGTGTTCCTTTCATTACCTGTTCTTTGATGTGGATCGAACGTAAACTATTTATTATGGCTCACGCTTATCAAAATAAATAAAGACATTGCTTTAATTAAAAGAAGTCATTAACTAACAAAGAATGTATTATCTCTGAATGATGGTTTATTTGTTTCTTCTTGTGGTACAGCTTTCTCGCAAATGTAAGCTTTGGCATCGAAATAAATTAACACTTATCTTAAAATAAAGAATTATCTTGAAACAAGAGACAAGATTAAATTCAGGATTTACTTCAATATATCAAGTTGAAGTAAAGGATTGGCTTTTTATCTTATTCAATTAACTTGAGATCGTTCTTTTTCCCGGATGGACCATTTTTCAAAACTTTCAGGTATTTTTAATGTTTCTAATCATTTTTGTCAGCTTTCTGTAATTTCTAGTACAGCTATGTAGCTCATCTAAACAATGCCTTTTTTTTTAGATCTGCCTAAGTTTTACGCTTAAGTGTCGTTAACAACATTGCAGCGTTCTATCACTACGAAACCATTGCCCTTTATTACAGTGGAACTGTAAACGACGGGAAGTAATTGATGAGCTCAGGGTATTACACCCCGAGAAACTGGCAGGAATAATTATCTGCCACAGTGTGACATGTATGGTCGTGTTAATTAGCGGAGAAGGACATCTGTTTGATGTTGGAAAAATCGGTTACACGATACTGTTTTGTCACAGCTGGATTGCAATATGCTTTACATAAAACCAACAATTTGTACTTTTTTAAACATTTAATTTTGTTATCAAAGAAATTAAAAAATATTATTAGCAGTCATTATACTTCCTAATGTAATTTGTGCATAGTTTAGTTCATCAAAATGTATGACGCACGTGAAAAAAGGTCCTTAATTAAAATCAACGTCATGAATTTATTCATTTATAATAACGTCTCAAACCATTTTAATATATTGATTGGAACTTAAATAAAATTCAGTGAAACATGAAATTACTCGCCAGTTTTAGTTAGGTAATAATTACCTTTGAGCAACGTAACAAATATTCTTATAAGAATAATTTTGCTTTAAAGGATCGAACGCACACAAAAACATCTTTAAAAATTGATAATCTCTCATATCAATGTTTTGTGATTTGCTTCCTTATAGAACATTGCTCGTAGCAAACATATTTAGCGTGTCAGCGTTTAGAATAACAATTAAATTAAATGGTTTAACGTTGTGCTTATTTGGTTAGCATAATAATTTTGTTTTGAAAAGAGAATTTCTTTTCAGTAAAAAGAAGTTACTAATTACTAGTCAACAATTATTGTTTGCTGTTTGATGGCATATGAATAATTGATTAGTCTAGTCTCATGCATTTCTTATGATTTCGAATCAGACATACACTAATGTATTTAGTGCACCAAAGATAATGACGACAAGGCACTTTGTGTTTCCAATTGCTGCATTTTTTAAAGTGAAATCGCTTTTTCTATTTCATCAATTCGTTTTGTACCACAAAAAGATAGTTTTTCTATACCTACGTCTTGGAGTGTGTTATAAGATGTATATTGTTACAATGTATTACAATTTCGAATGATCTGAAACCGAGCTAAATGATAATTTAAATTTAGTAGTTAAATATATATATCGAGATGTCTTCAATTTATGATATTTGCCAACAAAGATTGATACACGTAGTTTTCTTTTTTTATATACAAATATGTTTTAATATACAAACAACAATACAATTTAAAATAACAGTTATTACAAACAATGATTTATATACAAAAGTTTCAAAGCAATATAAAGTCTTCTTTCTAGTCTGGAGCTTCCTTGATATCTTATCGAGGGTTTACGATGAGCGAGTTAATTTCGAGTTGACGTAGGTATAATTCACTTAACAGGGAGCTAGCTAGCCCTATAGTTCTCGCTGATCACACGACGATTACAGGTCGAGTTTCCACTGATGACGTTAAATGGTTTGTAGTGTTCGAACTTTATAAACGTTCCTGGTCAAATATGTAAAGTTTCCAGATTAATAAGCGTTAATCAGAGTTATAGCTTACGAAGTTTATAGCACACCGATTACAGCAACCCAATAATAGTTACTTTTTTTGGCGCGTCGCTTTGGTTATATATATATAGGTATGTGGAGAGTTTCTCGAAAATTCAGATTACGTAACAATATAAAGCTACATTAGCGTTTACGTACATACTTATATTGTTGATTTTTACACTCGAGAATTTTCTACAACTTTAGAGAACATGCGAGAGTTTCGTAATACATGTTTTCAGTATAATTTATGTACATTTCTAAATATAAACTAAATTTAAACAAATATCGATATTAAAATAAATATGGAATAATAAATCCGTTACAATATAAAAATGTACCATGTTCAGATATGAGGGAAACATAACAACCTGATCTGTAGTTAATAAACGAAACTACCTACTGATGTTTCACATCGTTCAAATAGACCATTACAGCTGTGTAGGTATGTTATAAAATTACAGTATAGCTGTCATTTTATTTTGTTCCCACACCCTAAAGTACTTAGATAAGTGAAATGTATAGACAGGCCTTCTTCGTGTTATTGTTTTGATCCATAACTACCGGTTTTCCGAGAATCATTACACAGCGTGGTCACAAGTAAATAGACACCTAATTTTTCGTCAATTA
>NW_013665669.1:392759-416237 GCF_000517525.1 Limulus polyphemus | reverse complement strand
TAATTGACGAAAAATTAGGTGTCTATTTACTTGTTACCACTCAGTATAGATGAGCAAAAAGTTTTCGCACTCGCATTGAATAGCTAATCCAAGTCAATGCTTCGAGTTCTGTAGAAACAGACCAAGAATTAGAAATATTTGCTGCACTAGAAAATATAATAAAAATAAATATGTCATTAAGTTTGTCATAATTATCAATGACGAACTAGTGCAACTATCAGACCATTATATTCAGCGCGGTACAGAATGCAATAGAATATGGAGAACTTATAGCCATTTAAGAATTATTAGCAAATATAAAACTATAGACTTATAATTTCAAACTTGTGTTCAGGTCATTGTAGTAAGTTAAGGCAGGTGACTTCTCAATAGAAGAGCGATACCATTAGCTATTATTGTGAAGTTTAAGGGTAATCGGTAATTTGGAAAATGCATCTATATCGGTTTTCTTTATGTGCTGGTACTGAATAAAACTACTTTTACTAATTTTTGATAAGAAACAAGTGAGACTTGAGGTTTTGTGACGTGGTAAAGTATTTATGAATAGAGAGTTTCATTCCAGGCAGTTATTTTTACTTTTAAAACAATGTTTAGACTCAATAAATTGGTGACGACATTATGGTATTCTTAACATATTAGTCTTAGTAGTGCTGTCAGCCAGACTTCTCTCCTCTCATGGTCCATCTGGTGAGCAAAACGTCGTTCAGAATGTAAGATATGCATCAATTTTGGTACCTTTGAAGTCTATGGAAATTATGATGCTCAAATCCACGATGGCCGCTAATATGGCCTTTGATTAGATTCTGAGCCACAATTTAATGTTTGGTGTCAATTACTATGTTTTTGAGGTCACCACATGTTTTATATGTAAAGAAAAAATTACTTAATAGGAGGAAAATAAATTTATTTAAAGCAAAATTAAAATGAGTTAGGAAATATTATAATATAAAATTCAAAATTTCTACTAATATGGTTTCCAATAATGCCAAAAATTTTAGCCATTTAAATAAAAATTCATAGCTATGTAGTTTCAATAAATCAATATATATATGCAGGAATGTGCACTTCAAATAATTGCTAAAACACGAACTTCTAAACGTTATAAATTAAACAGAAAGTTTGTTTTTTTAGGTCTTCCAATTCACAAATAACAAATAATGCGTACAACACTATTACTGTGTTGATTAATCCTAATGGCATAACCGTACACGAAATTCAAGGGGGGGGGAGTACTTTTAAAACTTGCTCGATATCATCCACTCGCCTTCTGCACTATGTCTTAGAGCTGGAGTGAAGGAGTTTCTGGTAAGATTTTGATAAGGATTGTCCACTTCGATGTCAAACTGTCATCAACTTGTTACCATCCTCAATTTGCTGAATTTAGTTGCTCTGTAATAAAAATAAGTGACTGATTTGACACATGACCTGCGTGGTAGAAAGAGCGTTTCAAATGTTCATAAAGTGCAGCCTGAGTAGAAAGAATATTTTCAATGCTTCATGTATCTTAAGAAAATGATACTTATGAAACTTGATTCACAAATGTTTGATGAGCATTTGCGATCATACAGTACAATAAATGATTGTTTTGTTTGTTTCCGAATTTTTGCGGGAACTAACACAAGAAGAATCTGCGCATAGCTGTTCCTAATTTTGAACGGAAAGACTAGAAAAAGGCAACTAGTGAACAGCATCCACTGACAGTTAGCATCCATCGACGATTAGCATCCATCGACAACTCCAAGGCTGTTATTATCTCGTTGAATAGTGAGATCAAACGGTCACATCCACATTGCACTCACCTTTGTACGGCGCGCATTTTTGTGGCAACGGTACGCAAATCGTGAATCTTTGGATTAACAGTTGGGGTACGTTAATAGCCACGCCTTTACGCCTAGCAAAACAATGAGTACGAAAATAAATGAAAGTAAATAGTTATTTCATTAATTCTATGACAGCCATTGGACTACAAGCTATGGACATCAGTTTTCAGCCCATCAGTTGTAGTACATTTCTTTGTGCATAACAATATGATGTCAGATGAATAATGTCCATGTTTATATATATATATATATGTGTGTGTGTGTGTATAAATTTCTTAAAAGTATATTAATTTATCTCATATCTGAATGTAGCATAATGCATGGTTACCACACTAATATTTCTTGTGATTTTTAGTGATCCTAATGCTCTGCACTTCGAAGACGAAGTTGTTGACAGAGTTAGCGGTCGATTCGAACGAGTTGAGTGGCCAGCCTTTGACAACGTTCTTCAGAAATACATAAGTCTAGGTATGGGTATTTTCAAAACGCTAAAAATCACGCAGAAACTAAAGATATGAAAAGTTTATAGTAACAGAAATAATGTTTATAACTTCATCCACACTAAGAATTTATTTCCTTTTGTGATGAATTGATTATGTGACGAAAATAGAATGAAATTCAACTAACCAAAGTGTTACTAATCACCATAATTATATTCAATGCCAAGAAGAAAAGAGAAAGTTCTGTAAAGCCAAATAGATCCAAATGATCTATTTATAAAAAAAATATGACTTTATTTTGAGTTAAGTGCTTCAGCAAAATGGCTTTATATGTATTAGGTAGATAAGAGTATGATTCTAACATAAGACGCGAATCCTTCTTTAGTAACGATTTTTTAATATAAAATACTGTAGGTTTGAGAAGCGGCTATACCAGATAACCAGAGTTGGTAGTGTTATCATAAGGCTTCCGTCGAGAACCAAAATACACTATTTCTATAGTTTAGTTATTTACATTTCTCAGTAAATTAAAAACGCTTTATAAGAAAAAAAGTATTATTTTTTAGTCTGAAACAGCGTTATCGTTTCAAATACTTGCGATGAAGACGGATAAATTGTGAATCATGCTTACTTGCGTGTAAATTGCCCGGTTAGAAAACACATTAGCTATCGTGATAATCAAGGCAATCAATCCTACGCTCGGATGTCTCGCTAGTTCTTATCCTCTGATTCAGCTCACGCAAGTATGCTAATAAAGTATGATAACCCTTGTTTCAGCGAAACAATAAAAAAAAAAGTGGGCTTGGGGCTTCTACTGTAAAGAATAATCTAAAAACCCCATTATAAAACTGACTAGGTTAGTTGTTTTCATGCAATATATGTATAAACAGAAGACTGCTTCAGGAGTGTTTATGTACCACCTACGTGTCAAAGCTAAGTTTCACAAAGAAACCGATAAATATTCGTACATTTCTTATCTATTCTACGTTTACCTAACTATCTCTTCTCGTCAGAGCTTAATGTAAACGACTAGAAAACGAGTTAAAAACTGTGACTGATTGATTATTGTTGTTAAGACAAAAGTTACACAATGGCTTATCTGTGCTCTGCCTGCCCCGTCGTAATTCGGCAGGTTTATCACTGAGTTACTGAAGGGCCAAAACCTTTGAGAGAGTAAACATGATTACTCGACTAGTTCGTTTTCAGTTAGGAAACATACGTGTGCTTGTAGGTCAAATGAAAAATATCTAATAAGATTATGGCCTGAAAGAAATTAAAAATAAAGTGGTTATACACTATCATATAATTGGTATTCGACCATAGCATACATAAAATTATTAATAATATCTCGTTAATGTATGATCGTAGGCCTAGTTTTATCGATTGACAAGAAAGTTGTTCAGAGTAAGTCTTTTTCAATTTCTCTTTCCATTCTTGATCATTTAAGAATAACTATTCAGAATAAAAACTCAATAAACGCATTCTAAAAATTTGACTAAAAATATGCAACCATGATGAATCTCGCTGAATAAACAGAATAGCTTAGCATTAAAATTTTCTTCCGTTCAATTTTGTTCGAGATTTGATTTATGAAAACAAGCTTGTTTTTGGGTTTAGACTTCTATATTAATAGCTGGCCGAATCATCTATGTTTGTTTCTAAGAATCCTCGAAACTGTTGAAACTAGTTGCATCTCTTAGGCTGATTTTATTGTTTAAAAATCTAATGGAAATTTAACCCTTAATGGATTGCATTAAAATCTATAAAACTATACATCTGCGTAGAAAGTCATTTTTGGAGTAATTTTGTAAATATAGAAGTTTAATACTTTACCTTCTATTTCGTATCAACATATCACGTAAAAAGATTTGGGTAATTTTTGTTTGGGAAGAAAATATTAAATGTGGGAAGTTGATTAGTTTTTGTTTTTTCATTTGGTACATAAAAGATTTGTTAGAGTTTCCATGGTGAAAGTTCCATACTGTCTATCCACTATATTACTAAGTAAATACCTTTATGAGTTTGATTGTTGAGCAAAATCGCTTGTAATGTAGTTATAGTGTAGAGTACTTCTTTTCTGTTTTCATGTTTTGAAGAAGTAAACGCGCTGATAAAAATTTGGAACAAAAAAATCACAAACACCATCAGGTGTAGTAAATAAAAAAATATGACTCAATAAGCTACAATAACAATAAGTTATTGTAGAATACTTGACTGTCCAATTCACGTGTTTAGGAAATCGAGTGACAATAAAACAAAATTAAGAAATAGAAGTGGCCATTGAATGTGTAAGTAGTCTTATATCTAATTTCAGTAAAAACAGCTCTAGGAACTATTGCTTATACTCAGCAAACACTGTATCCGTACCTATAACTTAAATCTTCATCTTTCTCTAATACCTTGCCTGACACGAGTGTTTAATTTATTGTTTAGTTCATAAAATATTTTTTAATTAGTAGATAGTTGTTTTTTAGGAGCCAAACCAAAAATTCGTGACCATTATCGTGCACATCAGCTCTCTTTCTGGAACAACTTAATCCCCAAAATACACAGAAGCGGCACAGGAGTATACCCTCACCACAGTTTCCTTGGTAACCCACATAGTCAAGATGGAGTTCTGTCTTCTGACCTACTACCTACAACAGCTGATGATAATATATATTCTACCGAAGTTTCCAGCATTCCAACCACTTTAAACCATTTTGGAACATCAAGTGGGCCATCAAGTACTCCACTTGCTGAAACCACTCCAGGAGTTCTTCTAAACCACTCCACTGGCACAACTCAGCCATCTGAACAAAGTACTTACTCTACAGCGCTCAGTGTCACTATTGCAGTTGGCTGTTCCCTGCTTATTCTGAATGTCTTGATTTTTACTGGAATGTTTTATCAAAAAGATAAAAACAAACTTGAAGCTAAGCTTCAAAAGAACAATCACAAGGTAAAAGGCAAGCTTCACGTCTCTGTTTGGTAGCTAGAAATCAATAAATAAATGAGATATTTACGTATTGTGTAATAATAACATTAATGTTTTATGATGCAATAACATTACTGCTGTAACCATATGAAGAGTAATGACTGTTAGCGTGGTATCAGATGGATTACAGAATTAAATCTCGTGAAATATCAGATAGCCTCGGGTTTCATTAGTGTGCATTTATCTACACATTTATCAAGATTAATAACTATTCCTAAAATCGTTTAACCTTTCCTTAGTTCATTTCATTTATCAAAGATCAAAAGTGGTACAACAAGAGTAACTTTATGACCACTGAAGAATATTTAAAATGTGCGATTTTTAGTAAAATATATTGAATGGCAGCTAACCGCATTTATAAGTGTCTGCGTTTATAGAAAACCACTTAAAACACGTGTCTTAACCTCTTAATTCTAATATATGTTTTCATTTAAGTTCAGCTAACATACATAATCACTTGTAATTGATGTGTATACTATTAATCTAAGTGAACATACATTAAATAAAACTTTCTCCAAAATCTAATCTCCTGACAGAACTTTTATTAGGGAATATTTCAAACTTTTAATCAATTAAAATGGGCATTATACATACATTTATATAATAAAAAGAATAACTCCTTAATTATGTATGTAAGCAGTATGAAATCCTAAGTAGGATTAGTTAGTTTCGTATAAGCGTACTTTGCATTCGTTTGCACGCATTTTTTTGTAGTTAATTAAATCCAGTAATTGTCTCAATGGTGGATCTCACTTTTGTATATTTCCAGTTTGCCTGTGTATTCTAATTCTTCTAGGTACTAGCTATCTTTTCTGTATAAAGCTAAGTTATTATATTTAACATACAATGAGACACCAGGATAATTGCATTTCGAAATGGTTAAAGCACAATGCAAAATGCGGTTTTTCTGTACAATTTTGGTGAAGCTCACTTTAAACAAGATTAGGGCACTTACATGGCAAGTAAGTGTTATGGCAGTTACACGACAAATCTCTGTAAAGCAATTTCAGGGTCGTCTTCCTAGGTCAGTAAAACGCAAGAGCATCATCACAGGATTAATGACTTTTACGTTTTACGTGAAATCATGTAATTTTTTTTAATTCATAATTTATCTACTCTTCAAAACATAGAACTATAGTTGAATGATGCCCTATGAGGTGACAAACATACAATAGATGACTGATTACCTCTGACATTCAATGGAAGTATCCAAATGATAGTTGGCTATTACTAACAGTAAACTATTTCATTTCTTTAGATGAAGGTGGCACAAGAAAATGACAACATCGCAGGAATTCAGCGTAAACAAGTATCTCGGGTCCCTCCTCTTTCCCCTTCTAGCCAGGAACTCCCCCCACCTCCTCCTGCTCCATCACCCACACCTCCAAAGGCACCGCCTAAATCCGTTTACAGTCCTCAAGAAGAAAAACCGATGCCCGAAGCTCAACCTCTGTTACATCACGGCTGCCAAAGGGTGGCGCCTCCTGCTAGAGCCAGTACAGAGGAAATGAGAGTGTAAAATGTGTTGATAAGCTATTAGATGTTAGGAACTTTTGTGGTTAAGACATGTAAGCTAATTTGTCGTGACTGAGTTTTAGAGACTAATTTTTACTGGTTTCACAAGCGCATTAATTCAAGGCCCTTAATTTGACCTTGTTTTATGAAATTCTTTCTGTATTCTGAATATAATGACAATGATGAATATCAATAGTTTCTTTTTGAATTGATTTAAATCATTAGGTAGACTGGATATTTTATTTCATTATTGAATAAGCAACATGTAAAAGGTTTTTCAATAAATCAAATATTGTTTGCCTTGACAGCTTTTTTTATCATGAAAATTGACATGTATATGCAGTTATTAAACCATTTTTATTATTGAATCCATGTTCCACAGAACTCTGCTCATGTCATCATTTTAGGTAGGCTAATCCCGCACCTGAATTTCTTGTTCAACAGTTTTAATACTGATTATTGTATTTAATTACGTAAAAAAGAAATAAAAAGAGAAATAAGCATTTAAAGATTTTTGGTAATTTATAATAGTGATTTTTATCAAAGAAATAACTTGGTTATTAATAAAATTAAAAAAAATAATAAAATAACTTGGTGTTATGTTTAAAACCACTTAATTACGCAATATTTTGAGGTAGACAACATATCTAATCAAAAATATGACTAGTAGTTAGCGTGCCAGACTATGGAACTGAGACTCGGTGGTTTGTGTCTCATTACCGCCCAAAAAATCCCACGCTAAGTACTTTAGGGTCATGGGTGCGTTATAAGAGTGAAGGTCAAATTCACTTAGTTGATCTGACAAGAGTGGCCCAAGAGATGGTGACTAACTGCCTTCCCTCTAGTCTATTACTTCAAAATTAGGGACGGCTAGCCTATTGTAGCTTTGTGCAAAATCCAACAAAATAAACACATTAATTATTAAACTTCTATAAAATGAACTTTTTCTTGGATAAAAACGTATATATATACTTCAATATGCATACAGCGAACTTGAAAAACTAATAACACTGAATATTGTCATATAGATGGTTCATTAAATTTGCTACTTTTAAAAGTATCATAGGTTTCTTATGTCGGTATTCCACGCCATACAGTTTAACGCGATTTCTCAAACAGGATCAATAATCCTGTTTCAGCTTAGGCTTCATAAGTACACCAACTTTCTTAATTTGGGATTTACGTAACTAGAGAAACAAACACACAATACTTATTTTGATAACAAAAAAAAGTTAGAGAAAAACAACATTTACACTCCAGCTAAAATAATATAATTTCTAATTTATCCAATGTTCCACCTTTGCGGTTTCTTCAGGGCTAGTACATAAAACTGAAATTTGAAAGACAACACAATACTTATATTAACTTACATCCCATATTAAGTTTATTTGTGTGTCAGTTTGTTTGACGCAAACTTAGTTTCAAGCTAGAAGAATTAAAGTAGGCTCGGGGTGACCCGAGAGTGTCTTTATGTATAATGCATAGCCCTTCCCCCTTCCCAAAGAGGATGTTAAAACGCGCCAGAAATATCACCCAGGTATTATGGGGTTCTAAAAGCAGGTTTTCAGCGTCGCTGAGCTTGAACCTGACATCTGATTTTCTGTCCTTGACTTCCCTTGGGATCTTGGGGTGCCACGTTTGAAACTGTGTTCATAACTCCATCACAAGCTAGCGGAACCATTATTTAAACTTATAAAACTAAAAAAGTGAGTATCTTTGTTTGTCCGTGAACTACTCTGTGATCTTTAGACCAATCTTAATCAAACTTGGTAGTATGATACATTGGACCAAAGAGCATGTCATAGGATGGTTATTACCTGGCTCCGCCCACCATGAGTAACATCCATAACAAAATTATGTTTGTTTAGCTAATGACTCCACAGTCTTAGACCAATATTTATTCCACTTTTTTAGTTTCTTTTCGATGTTTCTTTTAATTTTTCCTGAAAACTTTTAAGTGTTTTCATTAAAAATGTTAAACATTCACATTTTTGCCAGGAAAATGGCAACCAAAACACAAAATCAGGCCCTTAAAGTAGCAGGGCTACATCTGAAAACCTCTTGCTTTTTACGTGGTAGTTTCTATATTGGATGTTCAAGAGTAGAATCACCAATAAATCTTTTTATTTTGGCCCAGGAAGGAGGAAGAACTTCTAATGTAGTCTATCAAGAATCACTCAGAGTATCAACAAACACTTAGGCTGTAAAGAGGGATTAGTAAAAGTAATAAAGTAAAGTAATTGTAACATCATTTCTGTAATGTAATGTGGAGTAAAGTAGGTGTGAATAAAGTAATTGTAAAATAAATTATGTGTGAAATAGCTTATTCACATTAATATAAATTATTGATTTAATTCATTAGTTCAAGCCCTACATTCAATCCTTATGCCCCCGGATGTAGGACGGGTGCCTCAGCTTGCAGTTTACTAATTTAAAAAATAATTTATATTTATAACTGTATCAAAACAGAATTAACATCCTGCGCAGGAACTGGGCGCATATACGTTTCTCAACTTAAAACACTCTAGTCACAAACTATCACAACATTTACTATACGGAAATGCAGGCACCTAGTTTCCTCGTAGAACCGAATGAAAGCCTTCATCTCCGTCTCTCTCTATCTTTCTACCTCTTTTAATTGTTTACAATCTATTACTTCTGTTCATTGATAATCTTGAGTGATTGCGATTACTTTAATGACAGGAGGATTTGTAGAATAATATACAATAATCTTTCTTTGCACAGTGGCTATTGTAGCCGTACAAGTGGTCACCTTTTAGAACAGGCCATGGTCCATTTGCTTGACTGGAAGATTGAAGTTCCCTTTTGTTTGTGTTACAAGACTTCATATAATAATATTATGTTTTTTGCCTTTTATTGCATAAAATCACATTTCTATATTTCCCTGTTCTCCGTTGATAAAATAATGTATGATTATAAGTTGACATTCGTGGTTTGGTTGTTGTCTAACGCAAAGCTACAGAATGGTTTATTTGTACCTCGCCCACAACAGTTTTTGAAACCTGAGTTCTAGCTTCACAAGCCTGCAGGCATACCGCTGAGTCACTAATGAAATGTAATACCAAATGCTATAATAACATTTTTGGCATTTTCTTATATCATGAAGAAAGGTATATAAAAATATACATGTTATATGAGGTATCAGGACCGATATTAGCTATTTTAATGTCTAGCAAGTTTTTCAATCTACTCTTTCCTTCCATTTTTTTTTCACCTCCAGTTATGCCACAAAATCTAATTTATTATCTTGCGTTTACTTATTTAAGCTTTAGGGTCTATTACAGTAACTGATAACATGAGACTATTTGGCCAGTTCAACATTTTAATGTTACGAGAAACTCATTTTCCTTGCGTCCAATGGAACGAAATTCGTACTGCTTGCTCCAAGTCCAATTATTGTGTAATTTCATGCTTGGTAGAAATTTTTGTTAGTCCTTTCAATATGTTTACGTCATGGTTGATCTCAAATAGGTTTTAACCAACTGTGGCTTAGAAAACTTGTTTTTCCTTTAGCTGAGATGGACAAATCCAGCAGAATTCTCAGTGAGACAATAATGTTTGGAAACAATGATATTAACTTGTGCTTGTACATGTATTCCAATACACTTTCCTCGATTATTTTATCCGCCTTCCATGAAAAGGGTCTGCAATTCTCCCTGCAGTTATATTACGCTGACTCAGTTGCCTCACTTACTAATAAGCCGATTTTTAGAATTGGTACTCCACGCATTGTTTCAATAAGTTTCTTAGCTTATTTTCAACGAATCCGCAATGCAGTACAAGAAACGGAATAATAAGCTACCTTCCTGTAGTGAAACCCCTCCTTCACAAATTCAATGGTCGTGTCAACGATTTTATTAAAAATATTGACATTACAGTTTTCTGTGTGTCAATGATAGTTTCTTCATATACTCATTTGAGAATTGTATTCTTTTTTGTAATTAAATATGTTGGTCTTGTAAAAGTATTCCAGTCATTTCTTTTCTTCTGCAACTTCATTTTTATAGACCAAAGATTTGGCAATAGAGTTGATAAACGAAAATATTTTGTTGTTTCTGTTTAACTTGAGACATTAAAAACAGTAACTTGCTTTCTGTCGAAGCTGTTTTCATACAAGAAGTCATGTCACAACACAAGACTAAACACAAATTTGAAATTTATCGTCATTTCAGTGTATGAGAGTGTATTTCGTTATAGCAAGGGCGCATCGAGCTATTTGCTTTGTCCACCTATTGGGCATTGTACCCCTGATTGTAGCGTTGCAAGTCCGAAGACTTGTCGCTTTTCTACGGGGGGACTCTCATTTCAGAACTCGGCTTTGTTTCACTGGCTTCTGTGAGGGTGTTGTCTTCTGTTGTGCATCTCTTCAAGATGGTACTGAAGTGAACCAACAGTATCAGTTCTACTTTCTCATCTCATGTCATTAAATAGTTTCATTATTAATTTGAAAACATCTTTTGTCAATTATTTCCTTCAATTCAACGAATGTTGCTGCCTCAAAGCAATAGTTGGCTACATTGTTCAACACTGTTCTTGTCTTTCGCGTTGACTCCACGGTTATACCCTAGGCCTTAAAAGTTTTCCAAGAGCAACATCATTCTCTACAGTTTGATCAGAAGAATCTCAGGTATAAGAGACTACCTACGTCTTTTAACAGCAAACCTCCAAAGAAATATTATTTAATATTGACCTCACCATCTTCAGTCGCAAATGATTAATTAGGTAAGACAAATTGAAAAATAATAGTCATGTGTTATGTGTGACTCTTTACGTATAATCAGTCGTACTCTACAGAGTGGAAATCTAGATTCTTTCTGTTGAAACAAAACGACAGTTAGAACCATATGAAACGTAGTGTGACAAACTAATTATGAAAGTCAGCTACAAGTGAATAATTATTTATGAAAAAGTATTGGAACGTACAAAGACAAAAGGCAAGTGCTTGATATATATAAGAATCGGAAGAAGCGCTACGGGCGTACAATTAGATTTCATGGAAAGTTGGTAGTCATTCTGATGAGTAAAATTGAAGGAAGAAAAGCGAGAGGCAGACAGAGGGCTTACTTGGCTCCGTTACATTAGAAAATGGATTGGAGATGAGTGGTTTGGATTAGGAAAGTTGGTACAGGCAGTAAGTAATAGCGTAGAATGGCGAACCATAGGCTTCGATTTCTCAGAATTGGGAAAGACACCATGATGGATTGGTTGATGTTTGGAGTATAGTATAGGACAATCGAATTATACTTAGCTTTTCTAAAAACAGTCCTAATGAGTCGTGTTCTTGTCAGATATCGATCCAATTAGCTCCTCTGGATATCCTTTTCCAATAGGGGCGTATGGATTTCTTGTGTTATAACTATTCTAAAATGTCATTTCACAACAAGGTCAACCATGCTCAAATATTAAGCAAGCTTCATAAAACTTAAATATTTGGATATGAATAGATTTTCATTACTTTCACGAAAAACAGCATTTTGAGTTCTATGAATCATTATCAATATAGCTAGCAAATTCCCCTTTTTATCTGTTGTCAAGCGCAAATTTCTTGTATGGATTGTTTAGTCAATTTTCAGTCGAAGTTCTAAGTCTGTCTGTACTATTGCCAAGCCTTCAAATGATCTGCTAATGAACCATGTCGCCATAAACATGGTAACACATTTTTCCAATCATTTTTTTATCATTTGACGAAAGTGAAAAGTTAGCTGGACTTAAAATATTGCAGAAAAGCAAAACACTGGATCACGCATTACAAATAATAAATCCATTGTTTTGTTACTTCTCTCCCTTGTCAAGTCGCCGTTTGCAATATCTTGATGTGTGTTTCTTCTCTTGTTGTCTTCGGGAAAGTCAAATGTTTATAATACTACTAGGCCCATTTCTTTGCATCAATATCTGTGGCTCTTTAATTCGGGTTTTGGTCACATATCTGTATCATCCAAACCAAATACACGTGCATTTTCACTTCTTTCTGATTTTCTTCCCTTTTTAGAATTGTTTTCTCGTGAGAAGTTGTAGTTTCTTCAATTTGTGACACATAATAGCTGAAAGGTGTAGCTCTAGTGTTTTCACTAATGTTTAGAAGCAGCAGTTTCTTGACACGTCCTAATGGTAATCTCTTCACTTTCTTTTAAACTTTCGTAACAGAAACTTGAGAAAAGCGCCATTTTGATTTTCAAATACGCCTGTGTTCTCGCCTTCCTTTTCCAATATTGAACACCAGAAAGATTATTCCTTCTGTCAGTTAGGTTAGTGTCAAATACACTTAAGTTCATTGTTAATATTCGTGTTTTAATTTTAGTTTCTCAACTATCCCGCGCTTGTTTTTTAAATATTTTTACTTTGCGCCCTTCCTGTTGAAAAACCTGCTGTCTGTCGAGACCGCGACTTACTTAAAAATCATAGCGTTTACCAGAAATTTTAGATGTTTAGAAATTTCTAGTCATAAAGCTGTTGAATATAGTTATTCTTTCACCTCCTGAAAAAAAAAACAACAAGATGTTTCTTCTGTATAAGGACGGAAAATTGAATACTCCTCTTCGAACTCTCCCATTACCTTCTCGCAACAAATGCATAAACTAGGAAGGAAAAAAACTAAAATAGACGATCGGGAAAATGTAGACCGACCTTGGCAAATCAATTTAATTTATCATTAGTATTATTTTTATCTTACAACCGGCCATGCATGGATAGGGTGCTCGACTCGCACTGGGAGGGTCGTGGACTTCATCCCCGTTACCCTGAACACGCTCTCCCTTTCAGCCGTATGGACAGTATAATGTGACGATCAATCCCACTATTCTTTGGTAAATCAAAAACATATCAATCTTATATTTTGCATCCTCCTCCAGTAACTCGGTAATAAGTCTGCACGCTTATGACGCTAAAATTTATGTTTCGATACTCGTATTGGGCAGAACACAGAGAACCCATTATGTAACTTTCGGCTTAACAACAATCAAACCAAATATTTTAGTTTGCCGCTTTGAGCTGTAGCTTACTTTGCCTATCTGATAATACCAACCCTTTAAGTTACATAAATAGAAAATTACTAACTAGTTGAAAAAAAGTATCAGTTTAAAAACATTGAAGCTTTTCCTAATATTGTAAACTCCGTATGTTACTCGATTGGTTTCTGTTTCTACGCATTATCATAACAACATGGAGGAACCGGAATAAGTTTTATTCAGTTTTATTTCTGGATAGATAAGCTCGTTAGAAATACACTTTGTAGTTTAACTAATTGCTTAAGGTAACGATACAGAAATGTATCATCACTTATGTATTTCTTAATCGGTGCAACTCATGTATGTAATACGACTACATATATCCAGCTCATGTATGATTGACTTACCACAAGGAAAAGTTAATAATTGAGAGCTTCTAGACCTTACCCTCTCTCGGTCTCTCTTAGATGCAATTTTATAGACCTGGTATGGCCTGATAGTTAGGACCCTCGACTCGTAATCTGAGGGTCGCGAGTTCAAATCCTATCTCTGAAAAATACTCGTCCTTTCAGCAATGGGAGCGTCATAGTGTGACGGTCAATCCAACTATTCATTGGTAACGATTAGCCCAAGAGCTGGTGATTAGTGATGTTGGCTAACTGTCTTCCCTATAACTTATCATTTCACAATTAGGGACAGCCAGCGCCAATAGCCTCAATTAGCTTTGTGCGAAATAAAAAACAAAAACTAACAAGCATTAATTCATGCATTTTTTGTTTTTATTTAAGTCTATATTACATACTGTGATCTAGACTTGACTACTGATATATTCCGCAATTTTACACTCTTTTTTAGGCTTAGCTAAAAAAAAAAGTATTTTGTATGCAAAAACCTAGATTTTTTTAATTAAGTATTTTTACTAAAGATTATGGAGTCAAGTCAGAGTCTGACTAGTCTCAGTGAAAGATGATTTTAATGTTAAGATTAAAAAGACTTTTATACATTTACAGTTTTCAAATTTCATTAGCATGACCTCTAGAGCGTCTTAAACGAACATCAAAAGTTTGTTTCAGTAAAACTTTATATTTTATATTATAAATAAAATGATATGTTATTTCTTTTTTGTAATTTTGTTTATTTTATATGTCACGTGCTTTTATTTTGTTCGTTAAGCTTAGATACTGGTATAGGAAATGTGTTTTATCCTGGAATTAGATTCAAGTTATATACTAGATACTTTTAACTTGATAATTATTTTAGATTAATGATGTAAATAAATTTTTATTATTATTTTGTATGTAAGGTGTGACTCGCTAGTATACGTAACGTGTTCATAGATATATCACGTGTGTTTCGTTCATTAAAGATAAACGATAAATATATGCAACATGCTTTATTAGTAACTGACATGTGCATTTTTTATTTGCTTATGTGTCATATATATATATATAGACATACATATATCACATTAAGGCTTAACTAGCAACATATGCACGTTTTTACTTCCTATATAGTTTGTCCATGTTACCACTAAATATTTTCACTCAGCAATTTTGGGCTATATGTGCGTTATAAAAGTGACGGTCAAATTCCACTATTTGATTAGAAGAGCCCACTCGTTGGCGCTGGATAGTGTTGATTAGCTGTTATCCATCTAGTCTATCTCTTCAAAAGTAGGGATGGTTAGCGCAGTTAGTATTCGAGTAGCTTTGCACGGATTCCATAAAAAAAACTTAAATCAAGCAAAATGCATAATTCTAGAAATTACGTGTTATGAGAAATTGACGCGATCGATTTGACACCATCATTTTATTACGATCGTGAATTACTTCCACTTTGCTTTCCTTTCTTATGTCTATAAACCTTGTTTAAGTTGTACATATCCCTATCAGGAATTCGCTCATTCCAATGTAAACATAACAAATTGCTGTTTATTTCTATAATCGATAACACATAGATTTGGAACTAGGTTATATTTCTTAATGACAGCATATTACTTTCTTCCTTCGCCTCTATTGATATATTCGTTCTCTCTCTCTCACATCTCCCAGTCTTTCTGTTTTCGTTGAACTCCTGTCTCTTATATTCATTTCTCAAATCTACGTTGACAGGTCTTATTTCTTCTTGACCTTGCATCTGTTTCCTGTATATTGGATAATAACGCTTCACAACCCTAGGGATCCTGTTGTCTCCATACCTCTGGTCTTACAAAGCTCGCCGTTCACTTCTATTATTTTCTAATGACCTAGAGTGCTGTAATCCCTAATTGCTTAGAGACTGACGAAACACCGATCACTTTCTCACCTCTCTACACTCCATCTGATGTTCCTCACTTCATAGCAGCAATTATCACAAATTTGTATAAAATATTCAAATGTTAAATGAAACTAATATTAATTTGCACCAAAATAGACGGTGTTAGTAATACTTGACTGTAGCATCGTCTTAGCACATTAGCAGCTTTAGTGAGCTAGATATTTATGTATTAATAATATATTAACTCTATGTGTCTGATAGTTCTTGATCTCGGTTCGCAAAATGTGGCATCATTCAAAAGACAAAAAATATTTGTATGAGAAAATTCACTGGATGAAAAAAAATAATTTATCTATTTAATATACAACCATTTTAGCGTAACTCTGAAAGATAAAATATTAAAGTAATTGACCTTTTCGTTATAGCTGTCATCAAAAGTCAAATTTTACACCTCTTATCCAGTTTGTAACTACCGTGGTAAATGTCTATCCCTCATGTTCAAGTATACATACAAAACCGCATTGTTTCAAGACCTTGAATTACAGGTCTAGAAATTCAGTTTTATGACAGTTATTTTTTTATTGACAGCAATGTTTGATAGTCTAAATGTGAGAACAACTAACTTAAAAAATAATGTAGCAAAACAAGTTTTAAATATATATATATATATATACTTATGATAAACAGCATTTAATAAAACTGCTTAAATTCGTATTTATACAAACAACTAGATATTTTTCTCCTGGCACAAACCATTAACAAAATCATAGCAAATGAAACTTTTAACGTGATGAGATGAGTCAAATTTCTCATCTACTTAAAATATAAACATCCAGTGTTTCTATCAAGCCGAAAAGTAAAACAACCATGATGTGCCATTTATATATATATGTATAATAGATCAAATTAGTCCTAACACAAAGATTGGCGGTTTCTGTGAAAAAAGAAAAAAAACCTCGATAGTGCAGCGATAAGTCTGGAGGCTTAGGACGCAAAAAATCTGGTTTCAATACACACATACAGAGCACATATAATCCATTGTGTAGCTTTACACTTGACAACTTCTTCTATATTTCACTCCTTTATTGTATAGATTAGCATGAATATGAATTCCAAGTATTTTTGTATTGTGAATTAGAATGTCAGAGGGAAAATAAATAAGAATGTGCAATAATATGTTAATAACACTGTCTCTGTTACATCCAGTGCCAGCGAGGCCTTTCACCCCATACCAGGGCTCACCAGGCTCGCTAGGATACGACGGATATAGTAGTTCCTATGATTTATGACTATTTTCTGCTTAGTTCCTTAAACACTAACATTTACGTTTTCAAAGCCGACAAGGATAACAAGTAATCTTTAACACTGAAAAAGGAGTCAGTATTTAAATAGGTCAGAAAAAACAAGTGGATGGAACATCAGTACAAGAAAATAAGTATTATATAAAAATAATAAACAGTTTTGCGCTGTTTTAACTAAGAAGTTTAAAGACTGGTAATTCTGAGAGTTACTAGCACTTATAAGAACAATTTGCATATGGCAATACAGTCACGAGTCACTACAGATGCGAACAATTGAACCATGGGTAACGTCTTAAATCTATGTAGTTGGTGCACGGCGAATTCCCAATCCCTCAATAGTACAATGCTGTCACAGTGGCTCATGGCTTAAGGATTTATCATATAATCCTTTCCAAAAAAGAATAGTGAATAAAATCGTCAATGGAAGATCAGTACACCCGTACAAGGATGAAAATTCATCTACACAAATATAAGAAAAATACTTTAATCGTGAGATATGTGAGTTTGTTGCAACAGTGGACAAGGCCAGCACGATTGCTACAAGAAATGAGCGAAAAAGTAAACAGAGTTCATTCTTGTGATGCTGTACGCTTCATAAAGCTTAGGTTTTCCCACTATGTGAATCAGCTAAAAAATCCAACGACAAACATTCTTTAGAATTTCTCTATCGTGTTGGAAAGTGTCTGTTGTAGCAACATAAAAACTATTGTCACCAGTTATATGAGGTTAAACTCCTTCAGTGTGTAATCAGGACGCTCAGTTGGTATACCTACGCCAGGAAAAGCGACAAGTGTTTCTACAAACAAGGAAACAAGTGTTGTTTCTGTTACGTCTCGCTCACCTGTGAATTAGCCTGATTGCACAATCTGCATATGTTTAGCGGTCTTAGAAGCCGATGTCTACTTACGGTTGGTGAGTTTTTAAAAGTTTGTAATGATGTTGCCGTTCTTTTCAGAAATTGGTTACATATGTAATTGCGAGGATGGGTAATAGTACACAATGATACTCATCAGACTGAGCGCCAACAATGATTGAAAAAGTCGTTTCAAAGGTAGTGCGGGAGTTTGTAACATTGTTCTTATAGAACGCTCTTAATTTTTCATTCTTTAATGACCTCTATCCACTTAGCGTAGTCTGGAAGTAACGTTTGGTACTGTTAGCACCGATAATGACCTACAGTACCTTGCAAAAGTATTCACTCCTACCAATAATGTCACATTTTGATGAAATCCAAATAATGTAAATAATTTTTTAATGAACTTGTTTTTATTAAATTCTCTAATGATCAAACTTAACACTGTTATGTGTGAAGGAGGTTGAATGTCAGCAAAACCTGCAAAGAAAATATATAAATTGAAATTTGCTGATTGCATAAGTATTCAGCCCTCTAAGTCATTACTTGGTGGAAGCTGTGAATCTTTTTGGATAGGTCTCCAACAGCTTTGCACAATGGGGGTGTATTTTTTGCCCATTCTTCCTGGCACAATTGCTCCAGTTCTGATAAGTTTGTTGGAGATCGTTGATGGACTGCAATCTTCAAGTCTCGCCATAAATTTTCTATTGGATTCAAGTCAAGATTTTGACTGGGCCACTCCAGGACATTCACTTTCTTCTTTTGAAACCACTCCAGTGTGGCTTTGGCCTTGTACTTCGGGTCTTTATCCTGCTGAAGTGTGAATTTTAGACCCAGTTTTAGACTGTTGGCTGGCTCAAGCAGGATTTCCTCTAGGATTCGCCTGTATTTTGCACCATCCATCTTTCTTTCAATCCTTACAAGCTTCCCAGTCCCTGCTGATGAGAAGCATCTCCGTAACATGATGCTGCCACCATCATGCTTGACAGTTGGAATGGTGTTGACTTGGTGATGTGCTGTTTTGGGCTTGTGCCAGACGTAACACTTGAAATGTAGACCAAAACGTTCACTTTTTGCCTCACCTGACCACAAACCTTCTGCCACATGTCTGCAGTATCATTTACATGCTTCGTCGTAAACACCATATGAGATTTAAGATGATTCTTTTTCAGCAATGACTTCTTTCTTGCCATTCGTCCATACAGGCCAGCTTTGTGTAGGGACCGGGATATTGTCGATGTATGAACATTGACTCCCATCTCAGACATGGAACTTTCCAAATCTTTCAAAGTCACTGTTGGCTTCACAGTACCATCCATAACCAGTTTCCTTCTTGCCCGGCTGCTTAGTTTGGAAAGGTGACCTGATCTGGGTAGTGACTGAGTGGTATGAAGCACTTTCCATTGCATAATGATAGACTTCCCCGTACTCAAAGAGATAATTAGCGTCTTTGAAATTTTATTGTAACCTTCTCCTGATCTGTGCTTCTTTACCACTTTATCTCTGACTTGTATTTGTGATTTGTGACTTGAAAAGATGCATTTACTCTAAAGTTAAGTTCAACCAGTTTTATTACACACAGACAGAGACCATTACACTAATTGTGCGACCTTCCAAACTAATCTTTTGCACCTGAACTGATTTAGGGTTGTTGTAGCAAAGGAGTTGAATACTTATGCAATTTGAAATATTCTAATGTTCTTCGAAAATCTAACTGACTTTCATAATAGCAGCGTTTTTATAGCTTTCTTAGTTTGGAGTAAATTGAGTAGATTCTAAATATAACGTCTCATTTGAATGTTTTGTGGTTGCAAGCTCAGACGGCATTAAAATGTGGAAACTTTGCAGGGAAGTGAATACTTTTGCAAGGCACTGTATATTAGCAGTCCGAAACTTTGTCTATAACAAATTGTTGAAATTCATTAAGCTATATATGATGTTGTAATTGATCATTGAATCCTGTCCTCTTTCAGACAGAAAATATATTGACATTTTCACTTCCCATAAAACTGAAAAAATAAAAGCAAACAGTTTTCAAGTATTCTACCCATAAAACTGCTGTAATAAAAGTACAAACGTTTATCAAATTATCAAAAATCAATAAACCATAAAGTACTAAAATATATATCACATGTAAACATATGATTCAAATTTTAGTCAGAATGATTGTCATCATAAATATTTTGATAATTCGGTTTTCACAAACATTAAAAATTCACTTTGATAAATATTTATACTAAAAAAGCCTTATTTCTAAAAATCTTACTATGCATCCTAATATTGGTTAGGTTTTCGAAGGAACACTAGTCTTTCAAACGAGCACTAGCTTCTTACACAAACACCAACTTTCAAACGAACACAATCTTGAACAATGGGCATTAGCCTTCCAAACGAACACTAGCTTTTTAAGAAGACACTAGAATTTCTCAAACGAACATTAGCTTTTCAAACAACTACTACCTTCTAAATCAAGCTCTTGTTTTTGACGAACATTATCTTCTCAAACAAGCATAAGTTGCTGAAATAAGCAATAACAATAAGATTATGATGCAAATTTATTGATAATTCAAAAAACGAGTTTCGTAAAATAAACTCACACAATTGTTTTTCTACTTTTGCTGGAAATTTAATATATCAGATTACTGTGTAAACTTTTAAATCATGATCGGAGCTCTGGAAGCATTCATATTAAAACGAATTCATTTTAGCAACGTTATTTTCAAATGATCACTCATAGTTGTCTAAGGTATTCTAAACATTTATGTGAAAGAAAAGCATTGAAGTAAAGAACAAACAAACAAGTTCCTGAGAAATAAAGTGTAACTGGTTATTCACGTGTGAAGCGAAAGTTGCTTCCTGACACGATTTATGTTTGTTGTTAAGTACAAAGTTACACCATGGGTTATCTGAACCCAATATTTAGTGCTAAAAGTCGTAAAGCGTACTGCTGAGACACCAGGGGGACATTGCTGAGACAAAGTCTCGGAGCTCATTTATAATTATTTCGCACAATATATTTTATCTATTTTTATATTAGCGTGTGTATAAAATTAAACATCATAAGTAACAATTATTTTGATTTAAGTCTTAAGAAATGGCTAGCATAAATTACCTCTTTAAGAAATAGAAATAAAAATGATATTGATAACCAAAAAACGTAATATTTTAGTTTGTAAGAACCATGCAGTAATTATTAATTGTTCATTGAAAATAAATATGAAATTTTAACCAAAAAACAGAATAATACTGGATTATTTTTTTGTCAGATTTTGTGCAAATAATTAAATTCTTAATTATAAGTGAGGTATTTTATAATCATAAACGTAATGATCATGTACTTAAAATTCTGCCTTTTTTAAGTCAATTATAAAAGGATGAAAATTATTAACAGCTAAATTATAAAATTCTAGTTACGTCGAGTAAACGATTCATTAAGCTGTTAAAAACATAATTTGAACTTCTTGTTGATGTATCCTGAGGTCATATCTTGCTCGTGTAGTTAAATTTAAAAAAAACAACATCATCTACTTAAGCTGATTAATCTTTTTCTATTGGATCGCAAACTCCAGGAACGTGGCGTAAAGTCAGCATGCGTGATGATGTATGATTTAGTATCGACATAAACGTGAAGTTCAAAGCTCTATACGGGTTCTTCACATTTTCCGTTCTAGTGTCAGTCACTGTAGGTTTTACTGAATGAAGTAGACACCGTGTCTTCTCATCCTCCAAGTTCAACACTAACATGCCAAGGTCTCGATGGCTATCTGTGATAGTGTAAGTTTTTTTTTTATACTGCTGGCTCCTTCCAAGAGTTACGGTTGAAGAAGCACATTACTGTAGTCGATAAAGATCGTTTCTAGCCATATGGAGTACGGTTCCTTTTCGCTATCGATAGAAATCGTAAAGTTATGGTGTCTGCCTTGTTATTGATCATGTCTCACGGCACTTATAGTGAGAAAGCTACATTTACTTTCCTTTTATATTGCCTTAGGACTTACGATGAAATTGAAGATTTCAAAAACTGAGTGAACCGTGTGCATTTTATTTAGCAAATTGGACTATCTATACATATTATACAGAATTGAATGCTTTCAAGTTTTTGTAGAAAGACTGTGATCACGTATGACCGATCCATCTTAAATCACAAAAACGTTGTTTTCCTTCTTTTGTTTTTATTCGATTCCTAGTATAGACAGTTCTATTCCTTACTTTGATATTAATTAACGGTACACACTGCAGAACTCTATAAAAAGAATGAAGATGAATTACAAAAATATGAAGTTTTTTCTATGTATTAGCTTGTCCAATTTAATCTATTTTAACTTTAAAAAAACAAGAATGCTTCAATAAGATTACACGTGTCGACTTTCGATAAAATAAGGCCCCTGATCGTACTGAAAGGAACAGCTCCACAACAAATGGAACAATACACTATTTCATGTAAACCTACAGATGTAGCAAGGACTCTATAAGATATAAACGTTTTCTAGCACTGGAAGGTCATGTAGTAAGTTATAGAGTAATACTGTTACTGGAGATAGTCTTATTTCATTGGAGAACAGTTTATATGAAGAACAAATAACAAGGCACATTGAAATTGGGAAAAAACTATCAAATGTATAAAATTCTGGCAATTAACCATTTTCTTTAATTGTTTATTCAGTTTTATTTTACTGTATTTAATTCCCCATGTATTGTTGAAGACAGGTAATAAAAATTGCAAAAATTGAAATGAAAAAAAAACAATCATAAAACATTAAACACTTTTAATATTTACACAATCCCCATAAACATTTAACATTAAAGTGCTGTAAATTGTATACCTTCAAGTTGTACTACACACTTATTTTACGATAAGATATTATGTTCCCGTATACTATAATCCCCCCGGTTCGCTAGCGGTTAGCTTACGGATTTACAACTCTAACATCCATGATTCGTTTTCCCTGCGATGGACAGAGTGAAGATAGTCCATTGTGTAGCTCTGTACTATGAAAACAACATCCATATACCATAACTTAAATTTTTCACTCAAGCACAAACATATATATAAAGTTCAGATGATTCATAACACGTGTAATACGTTATGTAGTTCATTGTATAGCGTATTTTAGTGAAAGATATTCAGGAATATTACACAAGATTTTAATCGTTCTTTATAGTTCCACCAAAGAGATTAAAGTTTAAGACGACCAACTATGTTGTCAAAGCAGAAAATGTTTTTTTATAAAATCTAGAGAATTTCTTAAAATATTTTAATAAAGAAAATGTATACGAGGCCTGTGAGAAAAGTATCCGACCTTTGGCTGGGGAATAAAAACTAGCATACCTGGAGCGTTGGAAACCTAATC
>NW_013665669.1:387113-391860 GCF_000517525.1 Limulus polyphemus | reverse complement strand
CCAGGTGCATACCCTCAGAATCCACTTAGTATGTGCACAAAATTTCAGATTTCTAGGTTCTTTCCTCTTGGAGCTATGGCGGTAACACATACACAGAAACGCACGTGCACACGCGCGTGTCTATTTGTCTGTGATTTCTATCTATAATAATAAAAGGGCGTGTCTGTTTGTTTGTGTGTGTGTGTGGGTGGGTGACTGCCATAGCTCCAAAATGAAAGAATCTAGAAACCTGAAATCTTGCATCCATACTATGTGGACCCTGAGCGTGTGCACCTGGGTATTACTTATCTTATCCACGTGAATGCGCGTGCGGATCTTTTTAATGAGACAAGCTAGCGAAAAACTACATAGAAAAGAAGTGGTTCATTATATAACAACTTCTAATATATAGAAAAGCCAGTAGGTTTTTGTAACAATCCTTCCAACAATGGCTTTTATGTCATGTTGCTTAGCAACAAAAGTACATAGGTTACACTTTTATGTAAAAAAGCCGGGTAATTTCTCTAGTCTTTAGTAAACCATTACTCATATTTGAATTCTATTCACTAGAAACTTTGTTTGGAGAACTATTTTTTATGCTTATTTTACTGGACTACAGCCTGTTGGGACCTGAAGAAGGCCTCAGTATAAAAGACAAAACGTCTTTTCACTCTAGGAACAGATAGGAACAATTGATTGGAACCAAAACTCTAAACTCAAAATCATAAGCCTATAATTATCGCAAACACAAAAATAAATGCTTTGGTTTAACTTGTAAACAAATTGTGTTCATACCTTCAATTTGTTTCAGGCAGCAATGTAGATCTTTTCTGCATCCGATATTTCGGTTTAATCGAATCTATGAGTCTTAAATGCCTCACAATAAATCATTCAAGTAATAATAAGGCATTTATCAAAACACGACAACAATGGGAACTTACAATGTAAATGTTCAGAAACACCATGAAGTATTTTTATTCTCAAAAGCAATAATATTACTTGCTTTCAACGTTTTCAGAATACATGATTATAAACAATTCTTTCCAGATTCTACTGCTCAGGCAGTATTTAAATATGTATTGGAATAGATCGTTTACGAAGTCTATCACGTGGCATAGATTAATTAGTGAAGGCTCACTGGCCATAAAGCTACAAAAAGTATTTATTTTATTTTGATTTGTTCTTAAGCACAAAGTTACACAACGGGCTACCTGTGCTTTGCCCACGGCTGGTTCCGAAACCCTATCTTTAGCATTATAAGCCCTCTAACTTACCGCTGAGCCACCGGGGGGGATAGGGATGGCATTAATTATGCCTCTGCACAGATACGTACTGTTTTTCTGTTGTTGTTTCTTCTTTCAAACACTTTTCAGTCAACCCCCCCATTCCTCCATTTATCGACGGATTGACTTGAAACTTGATCCAACACGCTCAGACATCTTTTTCATTTTGTTAATTTTATTTACGCGATTTTAGGGATTTTATGGAGTCACAAGTCAAATAACCCCAAAACGTATATTTTGGGCTCCTGTGCCGTCATTTTTACAGCAATCAAGATGAAAAGTTGCACAAATATAAATTTTCATGTGCCAAACACATTGACTTAAACAAAAGATGGATTGCTCATTTTGAGTCTTTTAATGTGAATCAGAGTTCAGATAAAGGCATAATTTTGGAGTTTTTGTTCAATTACTCGGTGAGCCTGGCATGGCCAGGTGGTTAGAACGCTCGACTCGCGGATCACGGGTTCGAATCCCCGTCACACCAAACATGCTCGCCCTTTCAGGCGTGCGGGGTTATAAAGTTACGGTCAATTCCCCTGTTCGTTGGTAAAAGAGTAGCCCAAGAGGTGGCGATGGGTTGTGATGACTAGCTGCCTTCCCTCTAGTCTTACACTGCTAAATTAGGGACGGCTAGCGCAGGTTGCCCTCGTGTAGCTTTGCGGGAAATTCAAATAAAAAAACAATTATTCGGCCATATTTTGACCAATTTACACGGGATTTGGTACAAATTTACTTTTCTACAGATCTCACATACTGACAAACAAAAATGATGGACTTTCCCATTTCATATAGGGAGTCAAGATGTCACACAAATCACAATATGAAGGTTTTTGTCAATTACTACTCCATATTTTGGCCAATTTTCATGGGATTTGATACATAAATACTTCTATTTATAGGTCCCTTATACATACGTACAAAATGTTTGATATTTGCTTATATTATATTTGTTTATTTGAGGTGGGATTTGAAAGAAAAAATACATACTTTTTCTTAGGAAAAAACAAACAGATAAAATAGGTATATACTTTTGTATTAATAGAAGAAAAAACAACGAGGTGTATTTTAAAGCATTAAATGCTTTAGATGAAGAAAATTAGTAGCCGCTTTTTAATTCTAAAATTATTCATGAATCATAAATGAATACTGTATTTCTGACTAAACAAATAAAAAAATCACATATCTGATGCTACTTTTGTTGTATTACATGCACTATTTCATATTTGTAATATTTCTAATTTTAAATCAAGATGTTAGAAATTACAGTTATATTTATTATTTTGTAATACGATTAACTTTTTTAATTCTTTACAATTCAAGATATTATTTTCTTCTTTTAGAAAACTCACCAAATTTCCCTGAAAAGAAATTGCATTATATGTTAGTGACTAAACTAAAACCGTAGCTTTGTTGTTGTTGTTTTTTACCTTCTATTTTCGTACATATGACTTGCAACATTTTTGATGAGTTCATAAACAGCATGAGAACACTACAGAAAAGGCTGTGTTTAAACAAGCAAAATATTCTGTATACAAAATGTTATTTGAAACGTGCCGTGCATCGTATTGTTAGGCATGAAACGGTTCATTTTTGCATCACCTAAGGATGCAAAAGATTTTCAAGCACTAAGAAAAACACGGTATACATAAATGTTGGAATTCATTCCAGAGTAAGTTTGCAGACAGTTCTATATGGAACTGCATATGAATAAAAAAAAAGAACAAAAATACCTTTCCTTGTGGAGTCGTCAAATGGAAAGAATGTTGCCTTTTTTGCTCTTGTTTTCGTCGATATTGTCTACCTTATAGAAATATGTGATTCTAACCCTCGTTTTTTAAAAAGTCGATTCAGAAACAAATATCTGTCTAGGAATCCTATTCTTCAATTTTTTATTATATTCTGCCCACTTACGTTTTCATTTAAGAAAAAGAAGAAAAAAATGGTTATTGATAATAATAGCTAATACAATAACAAATGATTAAGAAATGTTTTTCTACCGTCCTGTCCTTCCAAATGTTCGAAAGGCGAATTTTTTTATGATTTCTTAATTCCTTCCAAAGTATTGATAATTGTAGTTCATAATAAATATTACATTACCTTATTTTTAAAAAGTACTCAAACATCTTACGGCAAGTTTGAGGTGATTGGATATCGGCCATTTTCATGGTTAGGAGCTTATACAATCGCCGTAGTAGAATTATTTATTAATAATAACTAAATGCTAATTATCGCCCCCCCCCCAATGGCACAGCGGTATTTATGCGGACTTACAACGCCAGAATCCGGGTTTCGATACCCGTGGTGGGCAGAGCACAGATAGCCCATTGTGTAGCTTTGTGCTAAATCACAAACAACAAACAAACAAGCCAATTATTAACTAGTTTTTATCCTATGTTTTGGCTGGTAATCTGTTATCATATTTAGGTAAGTCCTAAGATGGGCTATTTTCTCTGTGTTGATAGTAGCCTAGATTTGGTCAAGAATCTTCTTGGTGGATATTTGATGAGAAATCCACATATTAGCTGGGGATCGAATCCAACTTCCAATAAAGTGCTATTTTTAAGTAAATTGAAAACAATATATTATATATATTACAGATGAAGAAAAATGAGCATTCAAAGAGTGATGAAGAAATATTACTGGTTTTTATCGTTTAGTCTTCTTACTCTTTTCCATTATCAAATTCAGAATGCTTAAAAGGACTAACACAATACACTCAGGCTTCCTTTTTTATTGCAAACAGAACATGCAGCAACAAAACTTTAAAAAGAAGGCAAATTTTTCCACATTTTTTTCTTTTCTAGCATACCTACTTTTACATCACATCTTTACAGCTTTAATATAGCTTTACTTTTTTATATTACATTTTTATTGATAAGATATTCTTATTAAATGAAGTATAATGAGTTGTTTATTTTTTTTTAAATTGACATCAAACTTAGAAGTGTACACTTATAATGGAATTTTGAAGGTTATCTACACTACATAAGGGTACAATAACTTACATTCTTATTCTCTGTTGCATAATTTTCTACAAAAGATTGCACTTAATAGAATATCATAGTTGCAACTCGGTGAAAATGCTTTCAGTTCCGATACCAGAGATCGTTCTGAAAGATATGTTGTTGCCACAGGAAATCAAATTCCTTACAGTGTATGGTTTCGTAAACGTGGGATTTACTTCAGTAACAAAAAATCTTATAGTAACAGAAGTACTAAACGACATGTCGTGAACCCTAAATATAATGTAAATCAAAACGATTTTAGTGATACAAATGCCTAGATTTTACTCACCTCTTGTGAAAAGAAAGTCACACATTTCTGTCTCAAAAATGAAAGAGGAGTACACATACATTTTTTTAAAACCTACAAAATTAAAGCTGCTGCTGATCAGTGTAGTGCAGAATGGCTTTTCCATATCGTCTGGCATACATAAATATGGGGCCCGGCATGGCCAGGTGGTTAGGGCACTCGACTCACAATCA
>NW_013665669.1:371462-386833 GCF_000517525.1 Limulus polyphemus | reverse complement strand
TAGCGCAGATAGCCCTCATGTAGCTTTGCGCGAAATTCAAAAACAAACAAACAAAATATAAATATGGAAACGCTGCATACCAGTATCTCTGCAATATAGAATAGAGTGAGGAAACAGAGCCAGAAAAAATGGCTGAACCACATGTGGATAATATATCCTTACTGTTAAGGAAATGTTCAAGATTTTCACTTGCTGAAAGTATGTGTTTATACATTCCTTTACATAATGAATTATTTAACTTCTTCTCTTTAAAATTCTAGTACACATGAGTAAATTAATCATACCATGATCGTGAATAAATAATGCATTTGCGAAACGTACAGTTGTCTTGTTTTTCATCAATTTTGCAATTATAGAGTTTCACCAAGTATAAAACTAATTAATTTTAAACGTTGTGTTATCTCATTATTCATTATTCGTAATGCCAAAGTGAATTCTAGAAATTATATTAGGTGAGTTTGGTTGATTGGGTGTTTAGATGTGTTACTATATTTGGATGCTTGTGAATGTAGTTCTAATTTAATATTGTTGACTCTAACTGTCTTGTTTTGCATGATGTTGTTTTTATGTATTCATCATTTTTGTGGTGCTAATTTCATCTGCTACTTATAGTTGAGATCTTGTGTTTCTATTTTTGTAATATATATATATATATATGTACCAGTATAAAAGATTACTTCAAACACAGAATAAGCTTGTTGTACAAATGTATTCATTTTATAGATTTTTTATATATTAAGTGTCTAAAATTATACTTTTGTTGCGAATCCTGAGATTATACCGCTTTCATGTTACACAGCGGTGCTGTCGTGTCACAAAGGTTGGTGCATCAGCGCCCATTTAAGGCAGTAGGTTTCAAGCAACGAGCGGATTTGCATAATAGTTGTATAAAGTTTGAGACACTCCCGTTTTGTTTGTGATTCAACAATAAAACCTTGTAACACTCAGAAAAGATGCTAAGAAAGTCTTTATCACAAATGGGTTTAGCAGTTGGAAAAAAGACAGATGTTGAACCTACAAAAAGACTACTTTAAAATTGTTTCCTAAAAGGAAAACAAAGGAACGAGGTGTCCAGTAAAAACAGACAGAGAAAAGAAAGATATTGATAGCTAAGCTTTTTTCTTCACTTTATCTCTTACGTCATACAACCTGACAATTAGGCGGCACAATGAGAAGGAAGGAAATACGACGTAGCCTTCGTGAACTTAGAATGGATGAAACAAAAAAGATATCTCTCTTCGCAAACTATGTATGATCTTATAACAGTGGCGAGAAATGAATTTCTTCAAGGCCTTCTAGATGATTTAAAATGATCATGTTGGTAACTAAAATTGCAAACATGAAACAGTTTAGAGTTATATTAGATACGTAGACGAAGATACGAGAATCCCCTTAGATATTCCATCAATCACAAGCAATGATATTACAGATATGTTTAAAGACATATTAACAACTTGAGCCGAAATCAGATTATTGGTATTTCTGCAAATGTACGGCCAAATCATTCGTGTGTCGACTCACATTCCCAAAGAATAATGATCTGACATTAATATCTTTGCATAATGATTCAAATTTTGTCTCTAAGATCATCGTCAAAAAAAAAGGAAAATACAATAATCTAATCTTCAAAATAACTAAACTCATTAAGGTCCTTCTGAAACATCGCGGTTATTAGAGAAAATAAAGCAGAAAGCCTTTTTTCTCAAGATCTCTCATATCAAGCCAACCAAGATGGACATGTTCACATAGAACCTTTTGACTCAAAGATCACATCACTCTCATGAGAAGAGGTGAACATGGCCACGTGATATTGCTGATATTCTACGTTATAGTCCTTGCTCCCTAAGCCATATCCGAGAGTACAAACTCATTTCTCAAGTACCTACTCATTTCTACCTACACAGTACAGTTGTTTCAAAGAATGAATAACGCACTTCTTTGTCATTCCTTGAAGCAACGCATAAACACTTTTAACTTAAGGTATATTGCAAACATCTCTACAACGGCATCAGACGCACATATATATAACTCTTTCAATCATTCAACAAATTTAATTTTTTATCGTAATCTTTCTGTATCTACACCTAATATGCCTGTTCTTTAGTTTTTGCATTTCTTATCTTTATTAATATATATTTTTTTCATATTCCATTAATTTCTTTAACATATATGTATTTCATATAGGGAATCCAATAGTTCATTCAGTGCTTCAATATGATTTTTGCAGTATCATTCAGTGTTTGGACAGGTACTTGATTAGGTATTTAATCTGGTCTATAGTAGTTAACATTCTTCCATTTCCAGTTACTGACTATTGAATTCAGGTAGAAACATTAAGGACATGTAACGAAAAAGATGTGAGGTTTTCTTAATTTTTTGGCAATCATGATTTTTTCCTACCAAATATAGATATCTTTATCAGTTAATAACATTTTCAAACTGTATGCTGCCTGTCAACATAGCTCATCAGCATCTAATTTATTCACGTATAGATTCGTATTCTCATCAAGCTGTTTGAAAAATTCGTTATAACCTTTAAAATATCACAGTTTTTTTGTTTTGTTTTTTATACACTACTGATTGCAAATGGTCCTTAAGAAGAAAGAATATCTTGAATTACTTAAGTTTGATTTGAATTTCGCGCAAAGCTACACGAGGGCTATCTACGATAGCCATCCCTAATTTAGCAGGGAAAGACTATAGAGAAGGCACCTAGTCATCACCGCTCACCGCCACCTCTTGGGCTACTCTTTTACCAAGGAATAGTGAGATTGACCTTCACATTATAACGTCAGTGCGGATGAAAGGGCGAGCATGTTTGGTGGGACGGGGATTCGAACCCTCAGATTGTGAGTCAAGCGCTTTAACCACCTGGCCATGCCGGGCTGAATTACTTAAGATCAATGTCATTGTGTGCTCAAAGTTACATCATATTGCATCGATTTTCAGAGTAATTTCTAGGGAGCATATCTCGAATTCCCGCTTCTGCTCCCACCCACCCCTATTTTGATCTGCAGTACGAACTGTCACTTTCTTAGACGTACCGAGATACTTCACCTTAACCCAATTCCACGCCTCTTTTGCTTGTATTTGAAAGATGAGTTTTAAATTTATTAATGCATCCATCCCAAAAATATATCAGCACCAAAACTTTTTGTAGATTCGACAAAAAGGTTTCAGCTTGAGTAATCGGTAATTACGACTCATTATTGTTTAAGATTTACACATGTTTAGAGAATTGTTTTAGTTTAACTGATATACAGAGGTTGGGTACATTTTATTATTTGTCCGCCTCGTCATTACCGTCCATGTCGCCTCGTCTGGTCATGCTCTATCTATTTTGATAATAACCTTATCGTGTAGTTTCCATTTCAATAAGCTCCACCTTAAAGTCGTTATGTTAAAGGCACAACACTCCTCCCAATGTGTTTTCTGTAATCCATCTAATGTATGAGAATGATGGTTTCTCAGCGCACGTTTCAACAGTCCCATCCCACAAAAATCCATCGGCAGTTTGACGGACATTATGAATACCCATTTCTATTCGCAGCTGCTTGAGGTATGCAACAGTTGAACAGATATGTTGGAGAAGCGACTTGTGTACATGTGACTTGTGTCACTTTTCCAAATGGAGTTACTTCTTGATGCTGTGCATGTTGTTTCTTCAGACACGTGGACACCTTTTGCCATTGACCTATGAGTCCATCGATTCTCACCTGTTACAGGCTGATGTACTTTGCCTATTATGGGTACGAGTTATTCTATGTCTCTTTCTTGGCGGTTCTTGTTCCACAAAATGATCCATATTTCTTTGTTTTTCAATGTGATTAAGTACAATACATATTCTCGTCTTAGAAATTCTGAATTCCCGACCTGAACATATCTTTATGAGTGTATGAATAGTTTGTGTCGGAAAGGATTATTTCATACCCTTCTCAAAAGCAATCAGTTTTCAGTGGCATCATACAACCTATAAAGCATCGAAAAATGTCAAGATGTAGTTCTGAGATATGCCGTCCGTTCGTCTGACCTTCGGAGCCTGAAAGACAACCAGGGCCGTCAGAAACTTCTGCTTCTCTTCACCCCACTACGTGACCAATTTGTAGGGGCTTAACAATGATATGAACTGAGTTTGTTTTTTACTTTTAACTCAAAAATTAATTAAATCACATTACTTGTTGCCTCAAGATGTCCTGAAAAACCGGAAATTAGAAGCCTGTCCCGAGCCGCAAACCAGATTAGAAGCTTGAGAAGAGAAGGTGAGGAGATGCGTTGCGAAGACGTTGCAGTCAAGGTTGATGATTGTCATGTTCCGTGGCTGTCGTTAATAACAGTTGTTGAAAGCACACCAGTTCCAACTGGTTCATTGGTACATTTATATAAGATAACCAAATTAAAAGGAATTCATTCTTTAATTATTTATATCTTTAAATTCTCTACTTTGTTGGCCTTTATTGAGTAAATAAACTTTTCAGGGAGACGGGGATCTATAGATCCGATGCCCTGAACAAATTTTGATGTGGGGGGGAAACGGGAGTACCCTGAGAAAACCCACTGTGAGACATGTTATTCTATCATGACTTTATATTAACTCTGTTTGTGAGGGAACATACTTATTTGCATCTTCAAAGTTTATTTAATATAACATACTCAACCATCTGAATATATCATTTCAAATCACTACTATAGAACATTACTTATTAGAAGGCGTGTTTTAGTCTCACTACCTCAATTGTTACGAGTTATCACTAAAATTCAAACTTTCTGTAATAAAAAGTTTATTGAAAGGTCGAGTGTGGCCTAACGGTCAACATGGCGAGCTGCGAATCAGAAACTTCCAAGGTTGGAGACTCGATATGCCACTAAACACGCATCGCATTCCCAGCTGTTGAGGCGTCACAACTAAATCTCGCTGTTTGGTTGAAAATAGCAGTGTAGGCGGTGAGTTCTGCTAACTGATAGCCCTCTCTCTGGTCAGCAGTTTTATATTAATGATGACTGAACCTGAATTTCAAAGGTCTTTAACCTGATTAGCCCAAGTGTTGCATAAGGTACATTTTAAGTTGAAAATACCACTTTATTTGTGTGGCTCAAATTTTCTTCTCAGACGGTTTAGATGAGAAGAATTGAGGTTTTCCCCCCTGACTGTTTATTTTAGCTGTTTCTTCTTGAGACTGAACCAGCATGGTAAACATGCTCAAAGGCTGTCATTCTTTCCCTGCATTAGTCAATCACTTACAAGTTTGAATCACCGTTTTCTAAGCCTTGCAGGGAGGCTCGAATTCACTTGGCCAACGCATATTTATTACTACTAACATTGTAATTTCCTTTTTGCTCAGAAAAATGTTTTCTGCCAACTACGCTATAACACGCATCAAAACATTTAAGTACATGAGAGTTATTTTAAGTTTAAACATAAAAAGTAACTAGAAATATCTATATATATATTTACCGTTTGCTTAAAAATTCAAAATGTCATGGTTTCTTATTTCATTTCTCATAAATCCTTGAAGATTAACATGAATGAAACAGATCAATTTTTATATTACAGGATTCATTCTTTACGTTAAATTATATTTCAGTTGTCTTTAACAATATGAAGGCTTTTTGTAAGTAACTAAAGCTTTGCAGTAGGTTTTGAAGATCAAATATTGAAATGTTTCTGTCCCTGAAGCTCTTTCTTTCTAACCAAATATATATATATCCCTACACCAATGTTATATCACAAGCTTCGTGAACTCTAGTCTTTATCTAAAATCTCAATTCTATTGAATATCTTCAATTATTTTGTGTAACTCTAATGTATGTAAATAAGCTGTCACATGTTAACAACTTTACAGATTATCTTCAAATTAATTTGTTTGACATGTTACATGTGTGCGTTTTATTTTTCATTCTTAGTTGTACACATTTTAATTGTTGTTCATTGCATATATTTTGCATTAAAAGCAACAATTTATCTTCCATACCTACTCATATGTTTTTATTTTTACTTGTTTATTTTACATTTTTATTCACCCGTCAAGGTTACAAATACATGGTACATTTAATACACAATGAATCGTTATGTGTCTGCACATATAACTTTTTACTAGAATACACTTTACATTTCCTTCATTGCGGTTTGGGCTGCGAATTTATTTGTTTGTTCTTAATTTGGTTTATGTTTTTTGTGGCATAGTTGTCTGAAATGGTGTGCTATGTTGTTTCTTTAGATGTCAAAATTAAAATTAATATATATGCCAAGGGTGTAGACAGGAGTTAAGTCCCAACCAGATTTTAAACCTTAATATAAAATTAGTTATCCATAAATACCATAATCGCTAAGCGAGCATCTATTTTTAACTCTTATTAACACATAAGCCTCACCACCACCTTTCGAACCGCGTCTACGCCCTTGTATACACGTGTGTATGCGCGTATATAATTAGAAAAATATAAGTGGAACTACATCTGGCAATTAACTTCTAAGATGTCACTTTGACAAATGGTGAGTTTCTCGTGCAAATAAAGTTGTAGTTCCTACTTTTAATTTTCTTCTCAGCAAGACTTGGCGTAGCGATGCATATTTGTCTGTAGTCTTATTCCAGTGTAATTATGGTTTAAAAGTACATAGATACTCCTTGTTTATGTGGAATTTGTTTTGCAATTTTTCACAATTAAAACTTTAAGATATAGATTAAATATGAAGAAAAATATATATATGAACGAAATTTCCCTTAAAGTAATTTATTATTTAGTGCCATAATCAGCTCCATTTGGCAGCTTTTTAATGGATCTACCTTGGCTGATGAGACCTCAGTTGATGATAATATAATTAGAGTAATTGGAAACATTAATCATGTTATAGATATATTTTATACCTGAAACTAGATAACTCCAATTTAATAGAGCTGAAAATGGTGCTTATGTAGGAAACAAATTACCTTTTTTGTGTTCTCTAAAATATAGTCATAAATTCTGTATTCTGGGTATGACAAGCTAGAATTGGCGCACAACGACTACTTTGTTAACTTTGGCCACTGCTATACATTAATTTTTATCCTGTGACTCACATATTACTTTTAAAATTAATATATCTTGACAGCTGCCTTCGATACCAAAACCAAGTTTTGTAATTAAAATTTCATAGAGTGGCTACAATAACTGTTTTGAAGCTGACAGCTTAACATACGAAGTTAAACAAACACTTTATACCCAGCTCTGGGAGTTTATAATATCAAAGGCTTTTCACAATTACAAGCTTGCATATAAATAACGCTCCTCGCGATTCTGACGAAACTTCAAATGCATCAAATATGAAGTAATACGTATTGAACATATGGGTTAAATAAGTGAAAGTGTAATTCAGCTAATGTTCTTAATAGCAAATGTGACACACACAGCTGCAACTGGTGGAAAACGATCACAGCTTAAATGTATTAATTTCATGAGTACGTTTTATATACCAACTTTAAATTAATACATTTTGTCTAAGAGGTGGTAAGATATTGCTTGAAGATTTAATGTGTAATTGATTACATAGCTCCTTCTCGTAGCAAATGACAGAAATCAAAATTTCAAGATATCTTATATATAATAGACCTTATTATAGACCTTAACCTAATAGACCTTAAGCTCCAAATCAATAACTAACACCTCTTAATGTTCTTGAAGTTTGGGTCAGACAGATGTAAAAACAAAGCTCTGCTTCTCTGTCATAGATATGACTGAGGTAAAATTACTTCCAGTTGTCAAAAATATAGTGATTTATAAATCGATGCCTAAGGTTGATATATGAGCTCATCAACTCAAAGTCTGACCAGCTTCATGTGATAAATGTTTCTTCATTTCAAATCAATGAAGTAGATGTTCATTTACAGAAAATAATGGCTATAATACAATAATGAAACATAAAGGAATTTCGATTGGACTCGAAATGGGTATAACTAGTATAGTGTAAAAGAGTTAAGAAATTAAAAGCTAGAAAAGAATAAATGATGATAATGAGTAATAAGATGAAACAGTTTTACATCTATATATTAAAGATGCCAGCAAACAAATGATGAAGGGAAAGGAATGTGGAGGACTACTTTATGTGCTTTGATTTGTTAATATACAAATAATTGCACTGAAGACTCAATAATTGTTTTTAAGACCAATCAGTTGGAATAACTTTTAAATTAATTGTTTTAAATCTTCTTTGATGTTTGACAACGTGTGCGATATGTGGCTTTATATTTGTTTCAACTTATTAATCTTCACGTGTAATCACTAAAATAAAATAGAAATTTCTTGCATATGAATTGTAGCTCTTAATGAAGGAAGACAGAACTAGGGGCACTCATATCAACATTTGTAATATATATATATAACTTAAATGAACTCGACGCAAGCGTGAAGTGCGGAAATAAACAATTTCAAAAAGACCCCCAAGGAATTCACCACTTGCAAACAATATATTTCAACCTAATGAAAGCCTACTATAATGTAAATAAATGTAAAATTATGCTATGTGTTGAGGCCAGAGTAATGGCCTCAACATTAGACTTGATACAAATAGTTGAAATGTAAAATAAATTTTCTTATTATAATATTTTTTATTTCAGATTCGAAAATTCTCAGTGTTCCATCATCATCTTTATAAATTATCACTCACAATATTGATAAGTTTGGAAATTTCTTAAGTTTCAATTCTTAAGAAATTTAAGTCTAACATAATGTAGCTAAATATAACTTAATTTTGATTCTCTTATATGAATGTGAAATTTATTTGTATTTCAGCTTTAGCAGCGCTATCATCAGGTACGACATATTCTTTCAGTTTTATTTGTATATCTTTTAATATATAACAGAAATAGCAAAATGTTTCAAAGGATTGTACAAAATCGTGTTATGTTTGTCACAGAATACATCTTGTGTTTAAGGAATACATTGTAGCATATATATATATATATTTAATGAGAAGTAAACAGGCTTCGGATGAAGATAAGATAAAACTGGGGGAGGAATCTTGAATAATTCTTTAGTACATCCTCATACATAATATGATTTATATAACGTAAACAAATAGATAAATATTCATCTATTCTCTCTAAAGATTTCACATAAAAATGTGTTGATTGAAACTGAAATTAAATGGTGGAAATAAGATCAAAATATCCTTTATCTAACTTTATTTTGAGTTCGGAGAAAGAAAGAAAGCCAACTACATGTTTTATAATTTATTATTTTCAAGGTATAATTTATAATTCTTAAAGCTGTTGCTAAAATTTCCTTTTGCTTGATTTGGAGAAAACATTAATGCTAAAGGTACAATATTCTCTCTTAAGACTGATATTATTATAAGGATGAAAGTAGTTGTCCATACCAGAAAATATGCTTAAATATGGTTAAGAAAATCAGCATCACTAAACTTAAGTTCATGAAGGATTTTCCAGAGGAATAATTTCTCCACTCTCAAAAGAATGTTTAAAAGAAATGCAATAATAACAAAAAGAATAAAAGTAATTACAATCTTAATTATTTTCAACTGCCTCATTAATTAAACATCCTACAGCGATGTTTCATAGTTACTGCCCGTAAAACACAATATTTAAAGTTGTACTCCATATCCTTTAATTAGTGGTAAATGTTTCTATAACTAATCGTGACATTTTTCCACTTCTAATAATATAAACAGTACTGGCCCGTCATGGCCAGGTGGTTAAGGCGCTCGACTCGCAGTCTGAAGGTCGCGGGTTCGAATCCTTGTCACACCAAACATGCTCGCACTTTCAGCCGTGGGGGTGTTATAATGTGACGGTCAGTCCCATTATTCGTTGGTAAAAGAGTAGCCCAAGAGTTGGCGGTGGGTGGTGATGACTAGCTGCCTTCCCTCTAGTCTTACACTACTAAGTTAGGGACGGCTAGCGCAGATAACCCTCGTGTAGCTTTGCGCGAAATTCAAAACAAACAAACAAGTGAACAGTACTTCCATTGCAGGGAAACATAAAATCATAACTTTGTGAATCTTAGATCTCGATCAAACATTTTTATCTTAAGTTTTAAAGTGTTTGTCACTGTATTACATATAATGCAATTATCATTAGATACCCCTAAGTCATATTTAATACAGGATAGTTTTTTATTATTTGTTACAAACATTTAGTTTGTCTTGTTTTGCTAATTTCATTTTCAAGTAAATAATAGTTTATAACAAGTCTACAAATTCTGTAACAGAAGTAATATGAAATCCTAAAGGAGATGGATCATTGAGTGGGTTGTAAAACTGAGTGAATCCAATTCTGATTTCCCACGTATACAAGATGATGAACGAATAAGATTCATGTTGCTTCAACTAAAATGTTCTGATATTACATGTAAGTTAGTTCGATATTTTCTATTTCTTCCTTTTTTATTTCGTTTTTCCTATTTACTCCACTTTGTGTCTACTGTCTTAACGTTCTGGATGTTTTACCTCCAAGATCCGTGAAGAAGTATATTTTAATCTAGATCATGTATATATTGATTCCCTTGTTCATGTATGCGCTTCTATCCACGTTAGTTAATATTCCCTCTTCTCAATCCATCATGTGCTAAAGAAACCTCCCTATTCTATTTGTTTAACATTTTCTTATTCGTGGAAAAATAACTCTATCTGAAACTTAATACACGCTACCAATACTATGGAAACTCTAAACACATAACTAACAAAAGATGGTTTTACAGGCTTTTTAAATTTTTGTAAATTTTTTCTTATGCCCCCCTCCCAGTGGCACAGCGGTATGTATGCGGACTTACAGCGCTAGAATCTGGGTTTCGATACTCGTGGTGGGCAGAGCACAGATAGACCATTGTGTTGCTATGGTTTAACTTCAAATAAACATTTTCTTATGAAATGTATATTCTTTATTTTCTGAGTGTCAGCACAACATGTGATAAAATTAGTCTTTTTTTTCTAGACATAAAAATATCTAGCAACATAACATCAAATAGCACTATCGGAACAAACAAAAAATTTCAGGTATCTTATATGCTTTTCTCCATATCTATACTTGACTGTCAGTGCAAAAAAACAGTAAAATGTAATTTATCAAACCAAATCACATATTTCCAGCCATTTTAGTGTGCTTAGTACGACTGAAGTCATGCTTTTCTCTTTTAGTCTGAAAAAAGCTGTTTATCACTGTCTTTTTGGCTGCCATATGATAGTTTAGCTAATATATGGTAAGTGGTAGTTTAACTTTGACCACTGTTGAAAACATTAATCATTTTTGACGCATTTCAGCTTTTGGTTCCACTTTACATCCAGTGCTTTGTTATTCCAGTCTGTTACCAGCAGTTTGTAGCTAAAGATCTTCCTACCCATCATCAACTTCCAATTCAAATTCACTCCTGAGTGGCTTGCTTGATTGTGCAAATCTATATAGGTGCAAAGGACTACAGCAGTTTGATCATGTTGGTCACCTTTTGAGTGTCTAATGGCATTCAGTGCAGGTCAGTCCTATCTTAAAAGGAGCTGCTGATTCACCTGCTTTTTGATTTATGCATTACATAAACATCTTCAGATGTGTTTCTTAGCCTTGGCTCTTATTAGCGAGTCCTTTGAAAATTGGAATATTTCAAAGAAGCAGCCAGTGTTATTCATATCAGCCAGCATTAAGGGCTAAGTGTAGCTTCAAATCCATGTTGGTCGACAATCCATGGAAAAGCCTCCGTTCAATCTTTCGGTATATATTCTCCTAAGATGCCAAGGCTTGGTTTCTCAATTATGACTGCATAAAATGGGTTAATCTCAAAGAAACTAATCACTAAACCTGCCTTGTCGATGCAAAGTCTAGGAAACATCATTCTTGGCTAAGGGGCAGAAATAGCCTCCACACCTCTGCAGAGGCTTCGTTCTCCCTCAAATACTAACAACCCTTTAACTGCTGCTTTGAATAAACTATTTTCGTAAATGCAAGACACTAAAGTTTGATACTTCTTTGACTTTGTAAGATCCCATACAGTCATCTGCATTATTGAAATATTGTTCTCCAGTGGTTGGTGTAATACCTATACTTGACTGTCAGTACATTCAAACAGACCTATTTTTGGATATGGTGGTATGCTAGTCACAGGTTCTGTAGGACATTCGTATCCACTCAAGGCTAACTCTGGGTTCAACAAAATGTTTGAATAGAAATAACTAGATCCATTTATCATCATCTCCGTTTTTTCCAGATTTCAGATAAGCTTTTTCTAAAGCGCATATCTTATAAGACTTGTAAAAGAAGAAAAATAAACTATAATAACAATTATGTTTCCGTAAAGCATTGAATCCTGGCCACAGTACAAACAAATGATTAAAGTTTCTTAGTGGTACTCCCAAAAGAGTCTACAACTGACTCAATAAACAAAACTGCAACTATGTAAACAACATTAAATAAATATATTATTTAACAACTTTTTCAAATGCTCCATTTACCCTGACATTAAACCTGAACATTGTGCTGTGTTATTTTATCTTTAAGTTCACTATATTCTGCTTTATGTTCTAAAGACATTTGTGTATTTGTTTAACAGTCACTATAAAAGTTACCTTTGTCCTTTGTAATTTACACTAAAATCTGAATAAAACACTAAGATACTTATGAATTTCAAACACTATTTAAACACTATGAAATAGACAAGAACAGATTGTTAATAGCTTGAACTTGATCTCCTTTATTTAAGTATCTACACTTTAGCCCTAAAGCAACGTAGAACACTCTAAAACACTTCTTTATTTCAGAACAGTTAATGTTAAAAAGTCCAATATAAAGATATGGAAATGGTTCTTAAATTTTGATTTGTAAAGGCTCGGACTTCTTACCCTATTGTACAGCACAGCTAGTCTTTATAAAATGGAACCCAATATAGAGCAGTCTTGTAGTCATGTCTAACTCTTGTCTTATATTTAAGAACTTTGGACACTTATTGTTGACCTAGTACAAGAAACAAATTACAAACTGCGCTTAAGGCAAGAAAACAATAACGCAATACCAAGGAACACTTTCTCATAACTTGTGGCCAAACACCATAACAATTAGATATAATCTTTACTCAGTTATCCTTCAATCAAATATAATTCAGTCAATTCGTGAAATGTTTAATATAAACTAATCAACCAACATACTAATTTTGAAATCATGTAACTATTAATATAAGGACAAAATAATTAAGATTCAAACAGAAGTTACATTTCGATTATTCAAGCAATTGAACGGCATTCCTGAATATCACAACGTGCTAAGAGCTTCTGTTTCGAGAGTATGTATAAATAGAAATGTGAAAACAATTGTCAGCATAGACCTCACTAGTCCTTTCTTTCTACAGAATGTCTTCAAGTTTCAAAAAATAAAAATGATTATTTGCACTATACAAGTAGAATTTACGATGATTTTGTTAAATTAATTTTTGCCTTAATAAGTAATTAGTTATTGACAAGGTTGATATTTTCTTTGGAGAAATCAATGAGTAAATTTGTCAATATATTTAAGTTTTTGTTTAAAAAAGTTTTATACTACCTGTCTGTTCTCTGTTATATAAAGGTGTCATTAAAAACAGATGGCACGTGATAAGAACAAGATTTTAGTAATAAATGAACTAACTAATATATTGTACTTATTGCTGATTTTAAAGCAAATATTATAAGACTTAAAGGTAGATTAGGTATGTGATTTTTCTGTTAGACCACTAAGTCCTAAGGTATCTGTGAGCAAGTTTCAATGTGGTCGATATTTTTTCCAATATTGAGTTTTCTTTATTCAGCTGTTTTACTATTTAGGCTCTTGCCTCTGTACACTTTCTTTGTTTTCGGTGATTTCGTATTTTGTTGGCAGATATGATGGGTACAGTCTATAATAACAAACATAACAGGAGAACCTAGGTTACTCAAGACCATCATTGAAAGGAAGCCCAACCCATTATTTTCCATTCATTGTGATGTCAGGGATGAAAGGAAACAATGAAAATGTCAAACTAAACGTGTTATTATGGCAACTACTAATTCATTTTACAATATTGACACTTTGCAGATGTTAAAAGTTTTGAACAAAACTGAACCCTACATGTTATAGTCTACACGTTGTTTAAAAACTAATCTGTTCATTTTTTCTTATATGTTCAATCCCAGAACACATATACCGAGCTGGAACTATGACATCTAATAAATACTATTTATATGTGCAGTAAAAGAAATTTAATGCTAGTGTAAAGCATTTAAACTAGTTTGAAATCCATGTTTTATTAACTCGAAAAAAAATCTATAACTAATCTGAATCAAATGAATTTTTATCACTTATGTTAGGCATTATTGGTCTTCTTGCTTCCTCAACTAAAGGCATTTACACCACATAACCGAGTTTCTTACACTGTATTCAAATAGTATTTTACACTTATTTTTGTCTTCTATTGGTATTGATCTTGAACAAAAGGACTCCTGAGCAATGGCTTCTTGCAGAATTAATTAATTAAGAAAAATATTTTATAAATATTTAGAGTCGAAACGCGAGATTTTCATCACCTTAATTAAGCTCTAAATGTCACCTAGCTTTAGTACCTTGAGCACTATACACAACAGCGTTCTTATATGTTAGTATTAATACTATTTCCAGACTATTATGTCTTTATTTCCATATACTGCTAGAAAATGAATTGCTTAATGTTGTTACAAAATGTATCTATACATTTTTCATAAAATATTATTAGTATTATGTAATTATTTCGAAATTTTTGACACACTGAGAGATCTTTATAGATCCAAAATGCTTTCCTTAACATTATTGATTTCTTTTATTTAATTTTCGACTTCTAAAAACTGTGAAATTATCAGTTATAAACCTAAATAATATCTATGCCCAACTTTTTACATGTGCAATAAATCCTTGTGCTGATCCTCAGACTCCGAAAGAAGTTTTGAAAGTGTAATCCGTGTACATTCAATATTTTGTTCAATAGCAATTGAGATACTTTTTTATACAGTTCAATTATTTTGTTCACTCAAAATACAATAACACCTGTCATAAGAGATTCGTGGCATATGATTTTTCCTATCAGTTTGTTGTTAACTCTACACTAGTATTCAAGTGTTGCGTCTTTCTCTCGGGAAATTTTGCTAACTCTTGTTATTGTCTCTTGACGTTAATGTCGTTCTACATTTATATTACAAAACACTACAGTTTCATGCAGTACTTTCTTTACAAGAAATTCCTATCTTGATTGAGTTAATACTGCATACATGCTCTATCAAAGTTGTTTGGATATCTCTAAAATGTAAAGTATGATCCTCTTAGAGAGCTCCGCACGGAAACGCAGACATACAAGATAAGATTCAAATTCGATAACGAGGAACCCACTTTGAGACTAATAATGGCTGGAGACGGCTTGAA
>NW_013665669.1:367166-370462 GCF_000517525.1 Limulus polyphemus | reverse complement strand
CTTTAATATAAGTTTAACATAACAGCAAATGTACAACGTTTCGACAAGGTTTTGTCATTATGAGGTACAAGTAGTTTACACTGACACAGATATATATATATATATACAGTATTGAACACAGATGTCACATGACCGGATACTGTTGCACGACTTGGAAGAGATATCTTGGCACCTCAAAGTGTTGGTTTAGAGTAGGGTTGTTTTGTTCAATTAAGATGGATTCCTTGATTTTTCGTTTGTTTTTGTTTGGTTCTTTGTTTAAAATTACTGTGTTTTTAATAGATATGCCCCCCAGTAGCACAGCGGTATGTCTGCGGATTTATGACGCTAGAAACCGGGTTTCGATACCCGTGGTGGGCAGAACACAAATAGCCCGTTGTGTAGCTTTGTGCTTAATTCTAAACAAACAAATTAATAGATATACTATGGTTTTTTGAGTTGTAATAGTGGAAAACGTGAGACGGTTTTTTATTGTGTTCTGTGAATCTGGTTTCCAATTTTCTTCCTGCTTCTCCGATGTAGAATTCTGGGCAGTTATTGCATGTTATTTTGTAAATGACGTTGGTATTGTGTGATTCTAAATTACTTTTTTGTTTAGTAACAATTTTAATTTAGGGCCGGGTTTTTGAGAGAATTTTATGTTGACAGGAATATTGTGTTTAATGACTAGTTTTGTCCAAGTGTGGATAATTCTTGAGCAGGTTTCAGGGACAAAAGGTCAAATCCAACAACAGTACATTACACTGCAGTTTACCTTTTGTTCCTGAAACCAGCTCAAGAATTATCCACACTTGGACTAAACTAGCCAGTAAACACAATAACAAAATTGACACTAACGTGAGTTGAGTTAAACTTATATTAAAGTTTTTCTTCATTACCCATTCAAGCCGTCTCCAGCCAATACAAGATAAGATGTTTAATAGTGTTTAAGTATACACAAAATATTGACCTGTCGTGTAATACTTCCACCTGATAGAGAAGTCATTTCCAGACTGGATGATGTATGAAAAATTTATAGAGAGGATTATATGTTTATTATTTATCAGACGTTGATCAAACAGCGTCTGTAGAGCGTTCATTTCGATTAAAAGTACTGCCAAAGTGTGATGATTGACAGACACTATCTGTAAAAGCTGGACAGTGTCCTTGCTACGACCATGAGTGTTTTGATACACAAAATGTACACCTCTTTACACGAATACTTGATGCAAAGGCCATCAGCACTATAATCATGATGATTGTTCAAAAGTTTTATGAAGTATTGAAAATCACTTTGCCTACACTACACATAACAATTAAAGTATAATTGTTTGTTTGTAGTTAGTTAAGTACAAAGCTACAAAATGAGCTACTTGTGACCTGTCCATCTTGGGTATCGAAACTCGGTTTCTAGGGGTATAAGTCCACAGATAAAAACGCTGTACTATTGAGGGCTAAAGTATAATTAATATTATAATATTTTGCTATACACAACCTGTTATCAAATAATTTCATTCACCCCTTCAAATCTCCAAATACAAATCAGGCACCCAATGATCCATCACGTGATCAGAAATGCAAATAATTTGTCATTCATCTTGTGCTCATAAATAAATTATTGATCGAGGTAGCTCTATACATTTTTATTTGATAATATTTCTCTCGTATATGGTTATGGTCACCATGAATAACAAGAGGAGCGTGGCACCAAAGTTACATGGTTAAAAGTGTTGATAAGAAAGATTCTAAGGTATCCTAAATAACTTTCCTGAAAGAGCTTGTTTCTAAGCTATCTTTCAAGAGACACTTCAAAAGGTGATGCACCTTTTAACGCCATCCCATAAATACTCACTAGACTTTACTCCAGTGAAAACCAATGATTTCGTCCAATTTGTTTAGTCAATTCTTTACAATGAACGTTGTACGAGACACAAACATTAAGTCAACCAGTATGATGCAAAATGTTGCCCCTATCGGTAGGGAACGCTATATAAATAACTTTAGAGTTAATGATGTGTTGTTATCTGAATGAAGAAGCAGCAGCTATTAAAGTGACTTGAAATAGTGATCATGGTTGTTAATTAATGAAATAAATCAAAGAAGCTACCACAAGTTTCGTGCTATTTAGTGACGATAAATCAGGAATGGGAAATGATTTAGTTGAAGTAGCTTATGGAAGAACTAGAACAATAGAAAAACTGCCATTTTAAACATCTAAATTCTTGGACTTTTTGTAAATACGTGAACTTATCTACACTATAGTAGAGAGAGATAAATTCTAAGCATTATAGTATTTAAGATCATTTATGCCATCTGGTGGCTCAGCGGAAAGTATGTGGGATCATAATGCTAAAACTACTTGGGTTTCGATACCCGTGATGGGCAGAGCACAGATAGCCCATTATGCAGCTTTGCGCTTAACAACAAACAAACAAAAAGGTGACGTATAGTTTAGCTAACTATAAATTGTGAATAATCTCTAAACTTTAAAATTTAATAACTAATTAAATCAACGTTTCATATTTATACAACTTTAAAAACTTTATTGAAGCCGTGAACGGATTCCACTTCAGGAGTTATCTGCAAGACATACTAATTTGTAATTTTTTTTACTATCACGTGATATTACATTGCTTTTGTATTTAAATAATTCCTTAGTCAACCTTCATATCACGTGATATTACATTGCTTTTGTATTTACATAATTCCTTAGTCAAACTTTGTATCACGTGATATTACATTGCTTTTGTATTTAAATAATTCCTTAGTCAACCTTCATATCACGTGATATTACATTGCTTTTGTATTTACATAATTCCTTAGTCAACCTTCATATCACGTGATATTACATTGCTTTTGTATTTACATAATTCCCTAGTCAACCTTTATGTTACATCACGCCAAATATCAATACATCGACTTGATGATCCTTCACCTCTGTTTAATACTTCTGTTTGATTTTTAAATTTTATTAGTTCTAGTGATTCTCTGACATTTAAAGTTGTAATATTTCGAGGTTGAGCTAAAATTGTAGTTTTTTTCTCCCGTAAAATTTTGTGTTGCGTTGTTTTTACTTGGTTTGCTATGGGTGGGTTTTTTATTTTGTTATTTCTTACGTAATCTGTATTTTAAATTCCGTCTAGTTTGACCAATATAAATACCCCCACATTCACATTCTATTTTCTAAATGCCAATTTTATATTCTAATTCTAGTTTATTTTAGTATTTTCCAACATTTCTTTAATCATATTTATATGTCTAAAGATGAGGTTAAAAGTTTTTTATATGTCTAAAGATGAGGTTAAAAGTTTTGTTGC
>NW_013665669.1:363882-366663 GCF_000517525.1 Limulus polyphemus | reverse complement strand
GGGCGATCCTGGAATACAAAGTAAACTTAAAGTTTTTTGTTTATTTGTTCTTTTCATAAATAAATCTTAATGTAGTATTTTATCTAACATTAAATCTTTGCTACATTTCTTAAAAGCTCTAGTTACTATATTTGGTTCAAATGCTCTTCCAATAGCTACATATTTAATTAATAACAGATCATTACTTAAATCTTCCTGTCTTGAAAATATTTTTAAAGATCTGTAAACATATGTATAAAATTCAGAGATTTTTATGTGATATAATTCTTATTTATGAATCTCTAAGCCTTAAAAATTGGATGTATAATTTATTTGAATTCAAAATTTGTATCAAGTATTCGTTTCTATATAAATTAGAAAAAAAAATCACACATATTTAAAATGAAGAAATATAGAACATACACATGAAAAACAATCCAATATATTTTAGTTAAAGTTTACACTAACAGTATAGTCGTCGAATATTCTACACGTTTCTTTTCCTCCAAATTTCAAACATATTTAGTATTTCAGAACACGTTCTTCATTTCCAAATTCATCTTAGCGTGTAGAGAGTACTTGTATAAGCAAAGGCAGTGGAAAACAATCAAGATAAAACACTTTTGTTTACCTCAGCTCCTGCGCACGAATCCTATCATGTATAGCTTATATGGATTTCAAATAGTACTAAGATATGAATAAAATCCCCCAAAAATACTAAGATTGAATTTCGATGCAGCCGAATTCTTCATCCCTCTTAAAATGAACCTCTTCATTCAATCTGTTTTCTTTCATATAAACCAAGTAAGTGCTTTAATGTTGCTGTAAAGTTTTCATGTGGAGGAAATGCAAAAGTTCTTGCTGAATTAAGTTAAACACAAAATGATGTAGTACACAATTCCAGGTTATGTTTTTACTCAATTTTATGCGATTTGTGAAACCCGGCTTTGATTGTTCCGCTTGCAATAAAATACGTGTTAAACTAGTTTGTATTTCATTCACGTTCTTGAATCACGGCATTTTGTTCAACCGCATCTATAGCTTATGAAACATGCATGAAACTAAAGAAATGTGTTATGGCTTGAATGATCATGATAAAAAGGATGGATTTTCTGTCAACAATTTGATGAGATTTTATCGGGTATCAACAGAAAAACTTCTTTTGTGTGTGTGTGTGAATTTCATTAAATTCTTTTTCAGTAAGCCAACACTGAATATATTATTTCATTATTATTTTTTTATATACCAAGAATAATGAGAATAGGAATGAATAGTTTATTTGCGTGAAGAAATACTATCATATATTCAGTCTCTTATCTCTCAACGTTAATAATAGACTTGCTTTATTTCTGCATCACCAAGAATATTAGCTTTAATAATGCTGCTATTCCCGGTCATTATACAAGTCTAGACTTAGAGCTCTAAGTGTTTATCAGGAAAAGGCTTTATTACATGCACAGAGCGTGAGACAATATCTTAAATAACCACGGTACGTTCTTGGGGAAAAAACAAACAATCAATCAAGTCGCCCATTCTTGTAATTTCAGAGCACATTCCTCCAAGTCATGACATTAAAATATCTTGTTTTTTTGGTATCTGTTTTTATATTAAGTTATTCGCAACATTAAAATAAAATTTACATCGTTCAAATTAAGTTTTCAATTTTTTTTAGGATGAACGTAAACAGTTTTTGAGAGAAAGGGTAAACGCATTCATAAGTTCATGATAAGGTAATTGATTAATTTTTCTTCTAAATGACACTCATACAAATATTATGCTAAGAAAAGTTTAATCACATTTTTTCTTAGCTCTCAATGTTTTCCTAGTTTTGTAAGTTACTATTATTTTAAGCAGTTTTTCTATACACTTATGTACATATTTAGTTTTTGCTCAGTAATAACAGATCTAGCTGTCTGATTTTCTATAAATATCTTTGTTATAAATTAGTTATAAAATGTGTTCCATATATTTTGACCAATTTTTGTAAAATCTAGTAACCAAAGAATTGTGCATAATTGAAAGTTTTCTGTAGAGAAATATATCTCGCTGTTTGTTGCTAAGCGCAAAGATACAAAATAGGTATCGAATCCTAATTTTTAGTGGTATAAACTTTCAAGGTGATCGTTGAACCACCGAAAGCGAAACGGTTACAACTTCATTTTATTATAACAATTAGAGATATCGTGTTGTAAATATTAAAGCTAGTCCATATCACTTTATTATATGTATAACATAAACTACAAATGTTGTTAATTCGTATATGTTATGTAACTGAATGTTTATTAATAGTTTTCTGTCTTAAGTAGATCTTCAATTGGTTGAAATTCATACGAGTTAGAGTACCATTAAAACACACAGTCTGAAACGCTGTTCTTTCTTCAGTACTTGTAAAATAAGCGTGTTTAGCGTATATATTAATAAGATTTGGTTTAATCTGTTTATTCAATTACTTTTCATTATGAAATATAGTGTTTAAATAAGTATCAAAACGAGAAGTCTGTTCATATAAATTCTGCCATTCTAAATTTGATAAAACAAAGAGAATCTTATCTGATATCATATCAATATCATAATAAATCAGATCGATACGTAAACAAAATAGAGGAGATATTATAATGTTACGTGTTACAATTTTGAATGGTCTGAAATTGAGTAAAATGATACTTTAAATTTAGTAGTTAAATTGTACTTTGGATTTAGCAGTTAAGTAAAAGCCGATATGTAGTCAGTTTATGATATTTGCCAACAAGATTAATACACATAGTTTCTTTTTTTAACACAAATACGTTTTAATATACACAG
>NW_013665669.1:345503-362882 GCF_000517525.1 Limulus polyphemus | reverse complement strand
TAACTGAAATAAATAAATTTTGCGAAATCAAGCTTGACCAACAAAGAGACAGAAAAGTGCAGTCGAGGCTTTTATGCCACGTCGCTTAGCAACAAAAGAATAACCTAATATTGTTGTTAGTCTGTGTATTGAAACTATGAAATGAAATGTATAGACAACAAAACTGGAAAAAAGTTCTATAAAGGTGAACAAAATCACGACCTATATCGATAGGTCCTGAGGAAGCTGTAATAGTAAAATATTGAGCTAATAAAGTTACATTCTGGAGATATAAGTCGTGATCTCATTTACGTTTATAGAAATGTATCATAATATATTCCAGTGTGCGTTAAACAAAGTTAAGACTAATAAAACTGGAAAAAATATTTGTTTATTTCTTAACTTAGAGTCACCGTTGAGAGTTTTTTTTATCAAAAACATTCTTGATATCTTATCGAGGATGAGTGAGTTAATTAAGAGTTGACGTAGGTATAATTCACTTAACAGGGAGCTAGCTAGCTTTATCCTTCGTTATTTATCAGCCACACACGTCGAGTTTTCCACCGTGACGTTAGGTAATGTTTTCGTAAAAACATTAGTGTCCGATGAGAATCCACTGAAGTTAAATGAATTGTAATTTTCGAACTTTGTAAATGGTCCTGGTCAAATATCTGAAGTTTTCCGATTGATAAGCATTATAACAATCACAGTTATACCTTCCAAAGCTTATAGCACACTGACTATAGCAAACTAATAATAAATACTCTTCTCTTTTTGGCGCGTCGTGTTAGTTACATTTATAGGCGTGTGGAGGCTTTCTAGAAAATTCAAATTACGTAACAATACAAAGCTACATTTAGGCATTTACGAACACACATATATTGTTGATTCTTACTCTCGAGAATCTTCTACATCTTTGGAGAATAGGTGGGAATTTCGCAATACATATTTAACAGTATAAGCTATGCATGTTTCTAGATACAAATTTAATAGAAACAAACGTTGATATTAAAATAAATATATAATAATAAATCCGTCACAATTAACACATGCAACACGAATTACATGTTTGCAGGCCTGTGTAATCAGACTAATCCGGTTCTACTACATGTAAAAAAAAAGAGAAGATGAACCAGCCTTCAAACGTAAGTATATAGTTACATATATTTTTTTGTTTATAAATCTAATTTCCGTGTTTCTTTGACATGGTAATATTTGTTTTCAGTCACACTAATTATGTTAATAAATAATATTGCTGTGATTTACTAATTATATACCATTTTATATTTTAATTTATTGTAAAGAAAAAAAATGCTGTTGGCATTAATAAACTGGTTGAAAAGATCAAATCCAGCAACGAAGAAGAACCAGTAAAACAGAAAAACAACGGTTAGGTACCTCTACTATTATACGACACGAAGAAGCACTTGAATAATTTCATGCCCATCCTATTGGGAATGATTGTAACATCACTGTATCAAGTTACGAGAATAATTTGAATATTCATATTCGTCAGTTCAAGGACTATAGAAAAGGAACACTATATCCAACCAAGGAAGGTATCAATTTTTTCAACAGAATGGGAGGAATTTAAATAGTGGATCTTAAAAATTAGTGTAGCTGTACAGAGCAAAACTGAATAAGATTTTCTTCTAGAAAGACGGGAATTGAAACTTCATAGAAGTTGTTTTGGTTTTAATAATGGATTTTCCATAATTCAGCTACGCAGATTTCGAAAATAATATTCATTTTTCCTATCACGTAAGGAATTTTTACAAATCGGAAAGAAAACACACTTACTTAGATCAAATTGTTATTTCGTTTACAATAATGAACATTTTATATTATTTTGTTTGTTAACAAAAATACAAATGAACTGAAGAAAATGGAAGAACATTGATGTCAAACGAATATGCATCCTCATTCATCCTGATTTTTTGTGAAATCTACGTCTTTTAGTCTCAAAACTACGTGTTATGGTCTTTCTTTTATGTATTGCGTTATAACGTTTTGTGAAAAATCTGTACGTAATGTAGAAAAATGGATACCATTTTCGGAATCAGCGTACGGGAATTACTGTTGAACATGTATAAATTTCAAGACAATATAACCATCGCAGGCCAGTGTTATTAGTGATGAAAGGGAAATAATATTTATATTTGAAATGTTGCCCATATTTGACTGAACTTTAGACTGTTTGTTGTTGACAGATATTAAAAATTAGGATATGTCTGAACTTGTAACCGAGCTTATTAAGACTAATGAGAAACAGCTAACTCTGTCACCATTCGAGTGCATAATTCGTTGTATTTTATAATGAAATCTCATACGTTTCATACTTTTAAACATCAGCGTATAATGAAATCTCATACATTTCATATATTTATGCAAATATCACAGATTATAATTGAATCAATCTTTTATTTTCAAAAATTATTCTAAGCCACTGTTAGACAGTCTCAAAGTCTTTTGCAATTTGGTATTTTAAATAATAGTAAACTTAGACAGTAAGTCGTTCATTTATTATATTTAGTTGTAGGACGATAAAAGTAAATTATTGGTTATAATCATAAAGTCAGAAAAACACGTAGGTTTAAAGAAGTCTTGATACAAAATAATAAAAACCCTATAATCCGAGCGCTTTCGAAAGTTGAACCTTTTCTTCAGGAAAAAACTGGGAATGGTGGTGTGTGTTGTCTGGCAGTTATTTTGATGTAAAATTAATTAATTCGAGAAAATAATTAATCATCAATGGTGTTTAAAGATGAAGCAATCTTCCTTCACCCCACGCGTGACTAAAGATTATAGATTTCTGAGGGATATTGAGGTCAATTGGGGCCAAGTGGGCTGATACGAACTGGGCTGTAGTTTGAAAAAAAATCTTGAGGCAGGTAGGCAGACATGAAGGCAAAGGCGAAGTCGAGTGGCAGCAGGTTGAAGTGAAGAAGAAGAAAAAGATAAGTCGAGAATTGATTACTTACAAAGTATCAAAACAAACGAGCCTTTTCAGGGCCTGGCTTGGATCAATAGATCCAAATGACTAGGCTGGGATCTGTAGATCCAATGCCGAAGGATTTTGGTGTGGAGAGAAACGGGAGTACCCCAAGAAAACCCACTTTCACTAGTCGGGAACGAATAAAGCTCAAGTAGTGTCCAAGTGAATAGCTAGTGAAGGTACAAGAACCTGAAAAGAGACTAAAAGTGAATTAAAGTTATACATAAAAGTTTAAAGATCATGGTGGAGGGATAGTATTGTCATGTATCAGGTTGAATGTCGATAAGTACTTGCGCCAATATTTCGGGGTGATAACGATTTTATGAAAATTGGATGTTAAGGAGTTTTGGTTGGTGGATTTAGTTGTAATATGTAGTAGCGAGTTTAATTATGTGTTCTTGTATTGTTTGAAGTGTGGTGTTTTGCCACATAGCATGTTGATGTGTAGTGAGGGAGGCAGTGGGCTAGACGTATCACATGGTTTTGTTATATATAAAGGGAGTTGAGTGACATCATGAAGGTCATCTGGTCTTCCAAGAAATTTTTAGCATATTTCTCCATGTACTGTTGTAAGTTTGTCTCATTTCCAGTTCAATGTGGCCTGTAACAAGAGCATTTTGAAAAAGGTATTAGGGGTATTTTGCTTTTAAAATGGTTAAAAAAGGTAAAAGAAATAAATAAAACTATACTTAAGTTATAGTAAATGTTTACTGTCTTATTCAAATAATATGTATATTTTACTTGTGAAAGCGAAACAGTAGGTATCCTACAGAAAACTGTCTGAAAGAAGCTATGAACAGTTTAGAAATCTATTCCATACTTTCACAAGATTTATGTATGCAAAAAAGTTTGGAGGTATGTTTGCCAGTGATCAATTCTTAATAGTGTTAAATAGTCTCAAAGTTTTATACAATTTTAATCTTCAAGGGAATGATCTATAGAAAATGGATGGATAAACAGTAAGTGATTCATATATCATTTTTAGTTGCAGAAAATTTTATTATTACAGATGTTAAAATATACAAAATAATTGTTTCAACATAACCACACGCCCACTGATGACATTTTGTGAAACTAAGACGTCATAGACTTTGGGTACATCATTGTACACCCCTTCCCTCCCCCTCTCTGAAGCAGCCAGTCAGAGCACACGTCCAGAATGCTTGGATAAGTACTCTCATGTGTGCACTACCTCCTTCATTCTCACCTTGAAAGTGGTGGTTAGCTTCCTGGAGAAGCGAATTTTCCAACAAAGTAGGTACAACAAGATTTCTTACCCAAAAATTGAGCTAATTTTCACTGATCGCATTTTTCTATGGATGCTGCCATCTTTGTTTGGCGCATATCCTGCTCTATGCTTGACTAAGATTTGTTAAGCCCCTGCAACACCGTCTGAATTTACACAAGCTGCCCAACTTCAAGTTCGTGGACACTTTATTCTTTCATGTTTAAATTAATAAGTCAGTCATATTATTTATGTTATTTTTCATCATTCATTTAATGATAATTTTTCGATCACATCAAATAACACACCCTTGTATATACAAAAACTAAGATAAAAGTAAATAAACAGTAAGCTATAAAGACAAGGAACAACTAACTTAGGAAAATAAACAATTGATACAGTCCTGTGGAAATTATTTTATATTTTCATTTTGGAGAATTTACTGTTATTTTGTTTTATTCGATTAAACATTTAATTTTATTACACTTACAATCATCAAAATTAACAAAATACCTCAAATGACTATATACAAGTAAACACATTATCTAAATCCCAGTTGATCTATAAACGATCTGTATAAAGGTTTACTAACTATATATTTTTGAACACCATACACATAGGAATAAGTGGTATGGTGATTTTTTCATTTGATTATTTTATTTACATTTGTTTTAACCCTTGATTTCATTTTATTTCATTCTATCCACTGCTTTTTTGTGTCTGTATATTTCTCAGTACAAAAATATAGTACTTTAGTGATTGACAGTCAATAGATGGTGGAATACTCTTCATACTGAAAAAGCCAATGCTTTCACAAACGAAAACCACTTGATTATCAAAGCTGAGGACCTGAAAAAGAAGGTCAAACTTTGCTGTAGCAATTGATGAGCAGGATAAGCTTCTACAATTAGTAATGTCAAACAACTAAAGATATTTCCTTAATAAAATGCAATGTTGATGGAAAAGATATAGAACCCTTATTAAAATTACTTAAAAGTTACAGAAACGTTTACAAGAAGGTCAATATATTTTACTGAGAAATATTGCCCGTAAATGCTCATTTATAGTCATGCCAGTCTGTTCTCTTCACGTTTGGGGGCGAAATATTTCCAGCTGTCACTTTGATTTTGCCCAATTTATACTCATGGACATCCAACAAATACTGATGGATGATTGGATAACACTTGTTCACACTACTTGCCTTTTCTCGCCTATATTTCCAGCTGAATAAAGTATGATGTCATACTGATCCGTGCTTTTCCTTCTAATGTGATTGGTAAAAACTTGTGCTCTTCTTTCCACAAAGTACGTCTTGCGTAGTATACTAAAATCTCCCAAAAATATGGTCAGTTTCGATAGTAATAAAAACAACCTTTGGTTCCTGCTGAAATAGAACAGCTAAGTTCCACTTGTTAATAGATGACAATACAAATAAAACCATCGTGTACACATAGAATGCTGAGTTAAAGCTGACTCTTACAAACACTGAGACAAGATGGGCAAGCGTAATGCTAAAAAAATACAAGGCTTGGTCAGATATATCTTTATTGATAAAAAGGTAAAACTGGTCTCTTCCCCCACCCCACGTCATTTCTCTCTCTACCATAACATAAATGCCTTCAATAATTTTTGAGGCAGATTCTGAAAGGTTCGAAACTCTTCGTTTTCTTCTTAAGGAGAACTTTATAATTAATTCGTGTATAAAGTTGTAACAACCCTTAGTAACAGTGTATCCCTGGTTACTTAATTACTATACCTTCCATCTTGACATGTATGTTTTCTTCCAGTAAATCAGTTCTATTAGAGTTTTTTGTCATTTAAGCATATCACTATGGACATGAACTGATTCAGGCTGATTCTAAGTGTGCTGTTTGCAGTAGTTACCGTACATTGTGATCAAGTACTCAAGCATTTTTCAACTAGTAAAATAACATACTTCCAAAGCTTGTCAGGACTTCACCGTAGTATGACATTATTTCTTAAGAAATAGATTATTGTGCTCATAATAATATACATTAAATTATATTTTCTATGAGAAGGATTCTCTTTGGATTGGTAAAAGGTTAAAATTCGAGCAGCTACATTTTTAAATAGGAAAAAGTTATCCTTATTTGTCGTACATGACAGATTGTTTTCAAAGTCACGATGCTAGAAAAACACGTAGGTTCAAGAAGTCTTGATAGAAATGAATAAAAGTTATTTTTCAACCCTCCTGAGTACAGACACTGCTGGATACTGTATATGACTGCCTCCACATTTGAGATTGTGGATCAGTTTGACCTAGCCCCTCCCACATGTATAAGTAGAAAATCTTTCTCTCCTCCAGATCTCTTTTTTTTTGTTTGGTTTTTAAAAAACACCGTCCACGATTAGCTGCCGAGAATACCCAGACAGAAGAACAGCCCGTCGACGACTTTTGCATATTTCTTTGCTCATCATCCAGACAGTCCCAATGACTCTATGAATGTCTGACTGATGCCGAGTTCGACTAAAATTCCCCATTCCCTTCCTCCCATTATTACCGTAGAAGACTCAGTCTCCGAAGAAGATTACTACCAGACATTCCCAGGTTTACCATCGACTTCTCACCAGTCAAGCCAATTTTAAGATGTTCTATTATACCTAATGTGTACTAACTTTTGTGTTTTTTCTCCTTCCAGCTTCCACCGGGCACGTTCGGAGCATTCTTTTCTACTCCCCGTCCGTGAAATTGGGTTTTCTCGGGCCACTCCAGTTTCTCCCCACAACAAAACTTTACCCTTGTTATTCGGTCCCTTTGATTCCAGCCCTGAAATAGACCGTTCTGCGAACTTAAAATAAACCAGAAAAAGAATCAGAATTAAAAATTAGTGTCAAACTTTTAGCATAACCTAATAAGGCAATTGATTCTTACTACAAATGCAGATTTCACTATTTAAGAGTAGCCCAAGAGTTGGCGGTGGGTGGTGATGACTAGGTGCCTTCCCTCTAGTCTTACACTGCTAAATTAGGGATGGCTAGCGCAGATAGCTCTTGGGTAGCTTTGCGCGAAATTCAAAACAAACAAACACTATTTAAGTGTAGTTTTAAAGAAATTTTCAAGTTGATTAAAAAATTTAGTTTATTTCTAAATTCTATGGTATCATTTTTCGTTTATAGAATACGATTAACATTGGAACTGGATGTTTCCGTCATAACATTGGTCTACATCTTCGTTTACGTCACGTTTCTTTTACCAACACTTCGAGTCTTCTTCTTCCTCACAGCTTTCCCAGACTCCTGGGGCTTTCATTTCACTTCATTAGTCACACTTACTACATACTCTAGCCAAGTTAGTCACTTAACAACCACGTGTCAACAACCTTCCCACCCTGCTAGTAAGTCCAATCGAGCTACTCAACATCTCAGCTGCTTGGTCAAAATTCACGATCGTTCACTTAATCAAAATACCTGTCAAGAATTGGATTGGATTCCTCCAAGTCTTCCATGAGATTTCTTGTTGTTGTCGTTACTACCTTTTCCATGCCCCCCCCCCCCCCAGTGGCACAGCGGTATGTCTGCGGACTTCCAACGCTAGAATCCGGGTTTCGATACTCGTGGTGGGCAGAGCACAGATAGCCCACTGTATAGCTTTGTGCTTGATTACAAACAAGCAAACAAACCTTTTCCATAAGCTTAACTCATATATTGCCATTGTTATTAATTTATGTCCCTTCAGAATGTAATGAGATCTTTGGAGAGTTTGGGCAACACTGTCACTGAGTATCCTCTGTGGTCATTGTCTGGTGTCTCTTTATAATTGGCAAGTGCATTATTTTAACTGTTTCTGTTTTCTCTTACATGAAGAGAGCTTTTATTTTGGATTATTTTACATCATTTCAGTCTGGTATAGAAATTCACTTTATTGCTCGAAAAATTCACTCCAATAGCATTCTGACTATTGAATTATTTCATTCACTTCCTGCTTTGCCTGTGTCACAGAGGCTAGTTCATTATCTTGTAGCTGGCTCTGCACGAGAAAGTATTACCTTTTCCTGCATTCACCATTCAGCACTTTCATCTCTTACCACACATCCAGTTGATACTATTTTCATAATTTTTGCAACTTCTAAAATTGGTTTGGTATACTGGAGTATGATGGATCACATTGCTTACAGAAATTGTTTCACACTGCTTACCTACTTCTCATTGCGTTTTGCTTGAATTCTGAGTTAACGTTTTTAATTCAACTTTTTCTGCTTGATTTCACTTTCTCTTTTATGACACCTTTTGGCCTTAGACTATGCTTTACAGGCTTAATCTTCTTTCTTCCAGTTAGATTATTATGGCAACTGCACTTAATTTAACTAACACATTCCTTCATTTCACACTACCTAGGAACACTTACTGACGATGATTTTGTATCCAGTTCTGTATTGGAAGCCTGTAGTCTGGGTTGGTTATCCAAACGACTATTTCTTGGCTAAGTGCAATAATATAAGTTTGTAGTCACTGCCCATTAAGTGCAGTAGGTTCAGCTTCAATTTGAGGAACTGAGTAGATCTAACAAGGATAAAGTCTGCGCCTGAGTCAGATTCTTTCTCCCCCTGCTATTCTTGTGAGGGCATGATGATTAGCTAGAATACAGTTGTTGTTTTGCATTGACTCCTCCAATGATTAACAGTGGGACCAGGGAGACTCGCAGTCAGCCAGAAAATAATTGGTAAGGAGCACATCCTAGTGAACTCGTACTTCCTCACTGACATTATGAGAAAGAAAATGAAATTAACTAATTTTTAAAATCATCTCGAGAACATGGGAAGAAGAGTCATCACTACAAGTGTCTGTAATGCTCGAAGTCCTATACTTGGCTTGCCACTAACTAAAATGTGAATGAAAGTTTTTTTTTTTTTTTTGGAATGAATACTTGGAAATATTCATTGTTGGCATGTACAAAGATTATAAGGCTACTTTTGACGTTTCCCTCTGCTATTGATGGTTTAAATAAATATGTGGATAAGCTCTATGTATAAGCTTCCGCACTTTACCTTCATACATTTAATATATGCTTGCAATTAAAAGGTAACATTATTTTTAAAAAAATTATTTAAAAACGATCCATTGAACTATTTAATATTTATTACTTTACTCAAATAATCATATACATAGTGCTACCAACCACGTTATTTGGAAAAAATCTATTTTTGTTGGAACACTTTTTATATTATAAACTCTTTATAAAGAGCCCCCCCCAGTGGCACAACGGTATGTCTGCAGACTAACAATGCTAGAAACCGAGTTTCGATACCCGTGATTGGCAGAGCACAGATATCTACTGTGTGGCTTTGTGTATAAGTTTAAACAAACTTTATAAACATTTTCATATGTGCTATTAATTTTATAAGCACGATGAATTAATATCTTATTCTAATTTGTCTCAAACCATTTTGGAATGAAGCTATTAGAATTAAAATATAAATCAGTAAGTTTAGCAAACTGCACGTTTACACTTCCTATTATTATTCTGTGTTAATGTAAAAGAAAAGTTGATATTCCTATTGATGTTCTATTGTAAAATTTGTTTCTTATATTGGTTAATGAGATACTTCAACATGTTTTGAATCATTAAAGTATATAGCTTGACAGTATATAGGTTTGAAATTCAAAAGGAATTTTCCAACCATTGTTTTTCACAATAGTAAATTCATCAATTTGACCATATACAACTTTGTTACGATACTAATTATGTAGGATGATTTTTTAGTTTCTTTTATAACTATTTTTATATTGTAAACAATTTATTTTCAGAAAAACCTTATTTTAATTAATTCTAATATTGTCTAATTTGGCTATTGTATTATTTCTGTGTAATGTGTGAATGTGTTAAAAGATCTTGTATGCAGTTAAAACAACTGAGTAGTGAAAATTATGACCATACTATCAGACGCCCGTTGAACAATTCAACAGTAATTTTCCCCCAAGATACTGATAAATAAATTATAAAATGTGCAATTAACCCAATCTCTTATATCATAGTTATCCAATGGGCTGTTTATAACCGTTGGGCGAAGGAAGATAAATCTATCTTCGAGCAGCCCAGATGTTGACTTCTCCGCGACCGACTTTTTAAAGCCGATTGTCGATTTGTTCTCATCTAAATTCCTATCAGGTATTTTTGTTTTATAACTATATTTTGTCATTCCATGTGTTATTTCAATAAGGAAAATTGTACTGCGTTTCGTTTGTTTTTAAGCAAAGTAGACTGACTATAATACATTGTTGGTAAAAATGTTTGGGTTTCGATGCAATGGGTGCATCCAGCACAATAGAGCACTCGAGTTCACTAAGTAACCAAAGAGATTTGTTCCTGCTGGATGCCACCGTTTTTTGTCATTTTACTGAGTACAAGAATAAACTACTATCAAAGTGAACGCTTTTGGACAGTTATCATTTTGGTAAAAAAGAGGAAATATCAAGGGGAGATATTCGGTAACATTCAAATCAATTTATTCAACATGGTATATCATACATGTGTATAATAGCAACATGAAATTTATATATATATATATATATATATATATATAAACCAAACAACAAATATATACTTAACCCTTTATGCATTTTTTCCGTTCATGCTCCTATCTTCGAAATATTTCTTTCAATCAGTCGACGGAGGAAGTCCCGTTTTTAGTGAAATTCCATCACACACAAAAACATTTTTGTTCTTAATAAGTTTCTTTCCTCAGACTGACCGTTCAGCACATACGAAGATTGACAGCTCGATATTGATATCGAGATGAAACTTTAGGAATGGCAAAAATTGAATAATTTTCCTGTAATGTTCTCTTGAAAATAAGCATTTTGATATGTACTTTTTTTCCTACGATTAACCATTCAGGAGATACAGAGCGTGATAGACAGACAAACATTTGGCTATTAGATAGATACTTCATTTGATTGTTAAGTTAATTTGTAAGGCTTGGACCTAGGATGACCCTAATATAAGGAAGAAGGGGAAGTGTAGCAGTTGGAAAACTGTTCAATTTTAACCTTCCATAACTTAAAAAAAAGATTATGTTGTGCAGGTACTTTGTATTTTTCTGACATTCGTTAATGTTTAATACTCACTTAGGACTAAGGTTACATACGACACTAATGAGTTTATAGAGCTTCTGCATGCCATGATGTACGGAGTCATACCCAAGTGTGTGTGTGTATTTGCGTGGGAGGAGGCATGTATAAGTTAACATAGGCTGGTAGCCAATTTCATCTTAATACATACATTAGAAAATATCAGTGATATAAATAATCCAAGATTGTGGGATACTGCACAAGGACTTTTGTCTAATTTAGATTTGTAGATGCAATATTCTGCCTTTTGTAGAGAGGAGACAGTTTAGTAAACATATACCATAAGTTCTTTCTGTCCAATAAGCACATTATTCAAACTAACTAAGAAGCCGGTCAGTATAAAAACTTTCATACTTTAGGGTATATATAACTCATTGATATTTTTTGCTCACACACATGCTTCAGACTTTTCCTTTTCTGCCTATGTTCGATGTCACTCTGCAAAGCCTTTCTCTAGTCTACTGTTTATTTCGAATCTTGATACTTAGATATTGGAATTCGGTGAACCTGAATAATACACAAATAATAAACAAAATATATAGGGAAATTATAAGATATAAGATTAAATAAAAGGGTCTTAAATCTTGAAACACTTTATACTTTATTTATTTCCACCTTATTGGAAGTTTCAATAAAGATTAGCAGGCATATACGGTAAATGTCTGCAAGAACTATTTTAAATAGTTTGTATGTATACCTTTCAAAACTAAGGTAAATACTGTTGACCTTCATGAATAAATAGCTAGCTACATACTAATGTGATATAAAAATGTACAGTTCGATGGAAATAAAGGTTTGTTTTTCATTTTATATATCTACAAGATCCAGAAAGGGAAATATTTTAATAGGTTATTTTTAGTATTAGGCATGTTCTTCGGCTTTTAGAAACAAATTCCTGTGTAAGTATATATTTTTACTACTTAGTGAGCATCTTAGCTTTCCAATTTCCGTTGTGTGTAGCATTAGCTAATGAAACTGACTTTTCGAGTTTATCTATATGCTTATAACAGCATATGTTCTAAGAATGTAAGTATTGGTGCATTATTATTCAAATAACCTTGCATATGAGATAAATGTTGCAATAGTAATTAGTATCGCCTACAGGATCACATAGGTCTAATTACTAATCAGTTATTTTTTTATTGACTTTTATTACTGACTAGTTTATATTCAGTAGCAAATTCTTCTTACAGTAACACGACAGGCCAAATTCTGCACACGTTTTGTCCTATATGACCAATTATGTACGATGAACCTGCACAAGAAACACGTCGTTAGTGGTCAGCATCAGTGTGTAATGTGCTTCACGCTGAAGTTGTAAATCCAACGAGCCTTGAAGCTTAATGACTTTCCCGCTACTTGGTTCTTTATATCTCAAGGGATACATCTTTCATGGTTGTTGTAAAAGGCCAGGAAATCGCTTCAGCAAGAAATGGCACAAAGATCTTCTCAATAGGTACTCTATGAAACTTTATAAGATTTTTTTATGTACAGAAGAAAACCAAAATTAGAAATGGAAACCATTTTTCGAACATAACGATTCAAACAGTAGTTTTTGATAGCGTAGATATATTCAACCATAAGATGCAATACTAAAGAATCATTATGATGCTTGTAGTTTAATGAAACTATAATATGCTTTAAACTTTGGAACTGATAGAATATTAGAGGAAATACTTTGCACATCAGAGTAAAAAAAAAATACAATCATTGTTTATGTATAAGGTGTAAAGTGATGAAGGACAAAAATGGGATGAAAACTAATATTCAGTAATCAACTATTTTTTAATTTAAATTGTCCTTTACAAAGAGATTTCATTTTATTATTTCTTATCTTACAGAATTTAACTTAAGCTGACAGAAATTCAATTTACAAGTAATAATTCTAGATGCAGCACTTTACAAACTTATGTAAATACATAAAAATATGAATCACATTACCCCTCATTTCTGGTTGTGAGAGGGTTCAACAAAATTTTATTTTAAAGTGGAAACAAAACTAATTTTAAGGAAAACACAGGAGTGACTTTAACTTGCTATAACACGTTACTGTGAGATACATTTTTTTGTACAAGTTAATGTAAAGATCACGTAACGTGTAATATGCTAAACATTTAAAGAAAATACAAACAATTGTGTTCTCACTTAGTTATGCATTTGGAAGTATTTTCTCTCTAGTGCTAAAAATAACCAGGTTTTGCAATTTAATCCAGCTAAACATGCAATATTAGTAAAAGTTTACACATAATTAAGAAGTGGGACGTTCGATAACTACAGTCTTAGCCTACTGTTCTATATTGATGTTATTGTCTATATGCATGGAGTAGTTATTGAGTAAATATGTGAATAGTGACAGAGAAGGTAGCGTTGGATCGGACAAACATGTACGAGTTGTTATTTTGGATTATATAGGTTGTTTTGAGCATTTTTTCATCAAGATACATATAAACACCTGTTTTGTATAAAAAGAGCGTGATTTTTGTTTAATATTTTTCGAAACAGATCAACGCTTTGTTCAGACAATTTCCGTGTACTTGGTGTAGAGTGATGCCTCGAGACGTGCCAGAAGTTATAGAGCATCAAATTATTCGACTGTCCAGAAATGGTATGAAGCAAACGGATATTGCCAGAATAGTAGGGTAGCCCCAGTGTAGTGTATCCAAAATCTTGAAACGTCATCAGACAACAGAAAATGTTGTTCCAGGAAAGTCTACTGATAGATGCCATGAAACTATTGCCAGAGATGATGGTGTTTTGATCAAGTCAACACGTGAACGTCGAAAGAAGTCTTGTAACACCTTATGACAGGAATGGCATGAACACATTCATTCCAGGGTTTCCAAAAGAACGGTGAATCGGAAACTGACCAAATAAGGTTATTTTACAAGAAGGGCTATCTGCAAACCGATATGAACCAGAATTCACCGCCGTCATCGTGTTATATGAGTAAGACAACATACCAACCTACAGTTAGGACATTGGCAACGTGTCATATTTTCAGATGAGTCCTGTTTCTGGCTTATTAAAGCTGATGGTAGGATTTGTGTTCGTCATTTGCCTGGAGGAAAGGCTGTCTTTCCCACAGGGAACACATAGGAGGTGGCGCTGTACATGTTTGGGCAGCTATTCATTATGGTGGAAAAACTGATCTTCCTATACTCCAGGAAAACATCAATGGTGGTTCCTACAGGCATACATGGAGACGATATTTCTGCCATATACTAGGGTACGGTTTGACAATAACTTTCTGTTCCAGGATGACAATTCCACTACCCACAGTTACAAGATTGCCATGGCCAGCAAAATCTCCAGATTGTAATTCCATTGAGAACTGTTGAGCAGAAATGAGCCAGAAAATTGCTAACCATAACCCTAAACCACCTATTGTAGCTAAGTTTCAGCGCCTTCTAGTGACAAGTTTGGATGAAACCACGATGAATTTCATCAATAATCGCATCGACAGCATGCCATGTTGCATTGCAGAGGTTATTAGTATGAACTGATATAAGGTTAAAGACGCTATATATATTAAGTTGATGTTATATTTTGTCATTATATATGTTTTGGTAAGGTTTTGTTGTGATAGGTGAAATGTTGAATTATGCATCTTTCTACAGATGTCTGATAAAATTGTTTGCTGTCCTAATAAATCGTTTATGATATCCATAGAACTTGTCTAATATGTGAATATTAGAACATATGTAGATCTTTAATACAGAATGCATCTCTTAGTTTGACAGTGCTAAGTATATTTATATTCCATCGTAATGATAATGATCTCATTTCTTACAAAATATGCACGCATTTTGGCCAAGACTGTAGATATACACAATTTTTAATTATCAGATAATAAACAATAAAGCACAAATAAAAAGTAGATTTTGGTAACTCTCTGCACTTCAAATATCTGCTGGTGCACCCTTGCATTTAGTTTTACTCCATTTTCAAGCTACTGTCTTGCTCCTTGTTTTGCAGCGAGATCACCACTGAAACCACTGGCACCACAAGAAATGGCATAATAGAGACAGCTTCTGGTTCTATGTTTATATGACTTTGTTTCCTAAGAGTAGAAATACCCCAATTTCCCACAATATGACAAGGGGAAGGTCATCTCTATCCACATAGAAACCTTCTTAAGGATTAAGTATGAAGAATGAGATAGTAAGCAATTCCAGAAATTAATACTATTAATTAAAGGTGTTCCTACTCCAAATATTGATAGTCTTGCTGATGATTAGTTAATGAATCAGGACCTGGTAATGTTGATCTTGGTGAAGCTACATGTGTTCTATAGGGAACCTATTTACGAATCATCTCACTAATCACAAATGATGTTACGTTTATCAATTTTAAAAATCTTCAAGAAGATTCGTTCACTTCCATAACGTGAAGAGTGAGTAGTTGAAAATAATGTTAAACAATGATCGAAAGACTTTCAACCCATTATACCATGACGCACTCACCTAAATATCATATTATGGTACGTTTGCATATCAAAAATGAATCAAGAAGTCTCAGTATCTTTGATAAAAATCAATGAGAACATTAACTTAACAAATAAGTCTAACACACACTCTAAATATTTTCGAAGATGTGAATATAGTAAACCCAATCAGCCATGCTATATTCAAGTACCAAATTATAGTCATACGTTAATCTAATATCTACGAATATCAAGTGATAGTGAAAATTTTGATGTGTATGAAATGTTATTTTTCTGAGCAGTAGCTAAGCATGCCAGAAAATATGTATTAGGCAGTATATCATTAATAGAACAAGGAATAATCGAGATGGAAAGCAGAAAAAAACCAGTACAAAACATAATAAATTGTGCCAGTGGGCTATTATCTCAAATATGGTTCACACAGTCACATTGGACGAAAAACTAGCAGATGTTAGAAATTTTCTCACAGAGTGAAATATAAGCCACGGATCCAATCTGTCAAATTGATATATATTGGTCGGTAGTGCTGATTTATCTTATGACCCTCAAAATACACAGTGAACGTGTTTGGCATCATATCACAGCCAGCTGATAATAATGAGGAAGTAGAAAAACACCTATCTGATTCTACATGCTGATGGGGCAACTAGAGATGTTATAAAAACGAGTGTGGATAATGTGCCATGGTATTAATGCCCTGTCATGCAGCTGTGAGATAATGTGTAAGAGAGCAATGGGTAAATATAGTAAAAATACAAAGAACTGAACACTAGCAGACATGTGCTTTTGCTTGCAATTAAGCACAAAGCTATACAATGGGTATCGAAACCCATACCGCTGTGCCACTGGGGGCCAGACATGTGCACTCGGTGAATTGACATAATAACAATACAATTTGAAACTGAACTCTGAAGAGAAAAGCATTAATTTAAATCACATTTGTATCATTCGAAGTAGACATATCAAAAAATTGTACTTGAGTAAAAAGGGCTTTAAAGTCTTTATCTGATCCCTAAAATTTATGAGAGTCAGGTTAATGTGCAACACTGTGGTTAACTAAAGTTTTTTAATAAGCATAATCCATCAGTCTTTTGAAATTTGTGACCCTAAGTTTTACTTGTACCTAGAGTTACAGCATATAACTTTTACAATAAAAAGTGCTTATGTGCATCTGGGTAAAACGTGAAAGTCATGTAAATAGTGTATATAACATACACTATGCCATTATCATTAAAATCATTATAATATACGACAAATTGAAAATAAAAAATTGTCTGTACTTTATATAAATTTTTTCTGAAAAGTTGGTGTCTATTTACTTGTGACCACGCTGTGTATAGAAATTTTTCAGTCATATTCACATCAGTTGATATATTTATAATTTAATTAATATCTAGTAGATCTTCCTTTCGCTTCGTGGAGTTCGTTGATCCTTTGGGGTATTGTGAGAATCATCTAGTTAATTTTAGATTGTGGGATTTTCGCCCACTCTTGCTTCAAAACTTAGAGTAGATTGCTCTTCGAAGTTGTTTTTTTTTGGTTGTTTTTTGACTTGCCGGTCAAGTATGGCCCAGAGGTTTTCGATGGAGTTCATGTCAGGAGATTGGCTCGGCCAGGGCAACTTCTGGATACCATTTTCTTCCTGCC
>NW_013665669.1:336031-344503 GCF_000517525.1 Limulus polyphemus | reverse complement strand
AACGCTTTGCACTCTCCTTTTGAAAAACAACTCCAAGTGTAATGATAATTACAGACATTATCCTAGAACAGTTTAAATAGATTCAGGTTGGGATTCTTGGCTGCCTAAAGCAAATATCCCGAAATGTATTCGTCTCGCGTATCGGTAATAGACTTGGCCTAAACATAGTGCATTTCACCATGTTAAAGGATTTTTTTCCCATCTTACAATTTTCACAATGGAAGTAGTGCTGGATGGTTCAGAATGTCACAAGATGACAGCTTGCTAGTCTCCGTGAATTTTGTTTTTGGACAAAGTTCAATCCATTTAAACCAGGCACACATCACAATACTACCCACCATTATTATTTATGATTAGAACCACTCCAGTATCTAGTTGATTTAAAATTAGCTTTATTCATCTGAAAAGAAAAGCAAGATTCTTGCTCCACATAACGGTTATCTATACTTTTTAACTGTTATTTCGATGTCTTGCATTCACAAATGTGATGAGGGGCCTATGAGCCACACCGTCCACAACTTCAGCAAGATCGAAATACCTATAGTTACAAACACTTAGGTCTATCTGTCTGTCTATTTACTGGCAAACAATCCTGGGTATATATTTAAGTACAGATTTTAAAGTTGACCCAAATCTTAGACAGTCACATCAATGTTGCATATTAACACACCCATTGATATTCTGCTTCCTCAGTAACTTACCTTTAGTAGACATGGGTATACACAAAAAAAGCGGCACTGTCTCAGATTTTCATCACCATTGCTGCATCCAATTATTTAGAGATATATAAGATTCTTGATTCCAGTTGACTGATAGTGATAAATACTAACATTTATAAACTAAGCAGCAGTGCAATATGGGATTCATATACAAAATTAGTGAGCACTGAATCGTTGCTAATTGAAGGTGTGCTAGCCTAATACTTTTGATAATATAATGTATTTATAGACAGTCGAAGTATCGTAATAAAAAGATGTAGATATGCATAGATCAAAGGATAAAAGTTATACAAATTGAAAGAGAGATAGACTTATTTTCTACCCCCTTAGTTACTAGGTAAGTATTTCAAATTTTCAGCGTATTTCAAGTTTTCTTCTTAATATAAAACATCCGTTAAAAGAACTACTAAGTTACTCTCATCTTGATTATTCGACGGATTGGGTGAGTTCCGTCAGGCATCACATCTGTTTTCCATTATGGAGGATCACTGTAGCATGAAAGACGTTATAAAAATAAAAATAATCTGTTCTGCTGACAGGCTAAATGATAGCCCAAGAGTGTGACACTCCTTGTTGACACGAGAGTGGTTCTGAGTAATGTGAACGACACATGCACCTGGAGAGAGAATAACTCTGTATAGCTCTTCATGAGAATTGCTGCATTTTTCATACTTTCAAGATTTGATAGATTTTGATATAGATTGTCAGACTATAGAGATTGATACCATTTACTAGATATTGAGAGGTTTCACACACAGAGTGATTTCTTTCAAATTGTTTCATTAAAGCTTTCTGAGCTACGCAACCTTAGCAAAACTGATTCAACTTCAACATCTGTGAGCTGGAAGTTCAATAGCGAGGAACAACAAATAGAACTCTCTCTCCAATCGAACCAATAAGAACTTGCTTGTTCAAGTGTTAAATTAAACTTTGATTGTGTTGTTTGAATAAAGTTTGTGATTGTTTTAAGCGTCTATGTTTTGTGTAAAGACTAATTCAAAGTCGGAGCATATACAGGAGTTGTTTTGTGATACAATATCAGTCATATTCTCCTATTTTTCCTGAGATCATGTAGGCTACTCTGAGGGAAATCAGGGAAATCTGAGAATACCATATATATAGATAGATAGATAGATATGCAGAGATAGTGACACATGAAGTTAAATAGAATAGAATAAGAGAAACATTGACTCATCTTTTGTCTACCCTGAATGCCTTATGTTCGTTATCGGAACTCGTCAGCTTGGCTGGATGATGAGGAAAAAAAATTATCTGGAAGGTGACTTGTAGTATACAATGATCAGTCTGAAATACTATATTTACACAACCATGATTTGATATTTTGTATTTTTAACTAAATGAAGCTTTATATGACAAAGTTTAGGCATATTCTTCTCTGATTTAAAACTGAGGACCAAAGAAAGAGCTATTAGACAGAAGCACTCGTCGCCTGTATAGCTACTGTTAATCATACAGAGAAGCTGTTATTTTATATGCTCATACAGCTAAGAGTATGGAGCATGTTCAGCTGCGTGTCGTGAATGACATTTTGGACCTTCAGATACGCAGGTCGACACGTTAACTATTAAGACACCCATGGCCACATCTACAGTGGATAAGTTAAAAGAAATGTGGGAAATAAACACCAGTATCTAATTTGAACTTTTGACAATCAAACCATAACAAGTTCCTGTGCTACTGGCATAAATAGCATTTCAGATATATTTTTGTTACTTATCAACATCAGCCTCAGCAGAGGAATTCTGGTGTTAAACGAAAGCTCTCTTGGGCAGTGACTTGTGATAAACTAACAATAGAGCTAAAAAACATTTGTTTTACACATCTCTGATTTGCAATCCACAATGGGAATATGAAGAGGAATATGAAAAAGCAACTTATTTTATTTTTGTCAAGAATATTAGGCCCATAAGTAGAAAAATATAAATTATTAAATGAAAAAAGATGGAGTGAATATTTTACAAATATTTCAAACTATATAAATATAAAAGACTGGGATTTAGATAGATTGACAGGTAGATAGTAGCAGTAACCTTACCATGTCAACTTAAGCTGTTAATGAACAGAAATATAGTTTTAGTAAACTAGTGCATGTCCAATAATTTTAGCTCACTCAAGATTGTGTATTCCAGTCTGTAAAATAAAAAAAGTCTAACTGTTGAAGGTCTAATGACAATTAGAAGGGTATCATATTTTAACTTTAACCTACAATTCATTTGAAAATCTCATCATAATATAAAAATAATGGCTTTTCATTGCAAAATCAAAGCACATCAGTATTTGCAAATTACAATTTTAGTTAAATTATTTAAAAAAGTTATACAAATGTTTTTCTGCATTTCGGTAGTTTAATTAAAAACAAATGATACTAATCATATTTTTTATATGTGTATCTAAAATATTATTATACATGCTAAACACTTTTTGAATATTAATATATAACCATAGATTTAAAATAAAGGTCCTACAAAATCCCAGTGTTCTTGTTATATAATAGGCTGTGATTATATTCCAACGGTCCAGTTCGTTTCAACTAAACAGGAGAAGGAAATGAATCGTTCATCAATCTTCAGTTTGTCTTTGTTCGTAAATATTCACTGATATTCCATATTTTGCCTTACACTTTAATGTTTAAAAACAGTTTTGTAAAATGAAGATACTCCAGAGATTTCACACTGTTCATAGTAAAAAAAAATAAACGGATCAAAAACTTTTACTTTTTAGCTAAAACAGTAGTAGAAGAGACACAGACAGTAAGACAGAAAAACATGCATGTGTGCGTACAATCAAATATGTAAGTAGCCTGATAAACAGGCAATTAAGTAAGCAAACAAATATGCTAAAAAGACAACTCTGATCATGTAAAAGTTCAGGCAATATGCAAAAAAATATAGTAAAAAATATGCAAACGGGCAGATATAAGATATGTATCTGTGCAGACATATTAAAATATATATATATAACAAAACACTGAACAAAACACTTAAGACTCTTCTATGTTTCTCTTCTTCATTAATTTCTTCTACCGATTTCGTGACTTTGAAGTCAATTTTCAGGATGTAATTTTACATATAATCGATAATAAAATAATTCAAATACCATCTTTCAGCTAAACGTAATTAGACAGATTACAATTTATTCAAGAATATATTAAATTAGTTTAAACTTATCAAATAGGTTTTCCTTTTTATTCCTTTATCTTTTATTATGTCTCACGGTGGGTCAATGGTAACTTACTGACTTACAACGCAAAAATCCGGGATTCTATTCCTCGCAGTGAACACAGCAGATAGTCTAATGTGCCTTTGCGCTAAAACAAACACACATATTTTTTATTTGTATTAAAATTTTATTTTAATTATGCTTTCTCTTATTATTATAGAAAAGCAGATTATTTCACTAATCTTTAATGATTTAATACAATATATATATATATATATCTTACTTTACTGTCCATTTTGTGATTCCTACTAATAATTTTTACGGTTTCACAATCCTACCTGGCTTTACATAAAAACTGATATTTCTGCCCTCTTGTCTCTATGTACCCATTAAAAGTGGCGCAAAAAACAAACTTATGAAATGTTTATTCGAAAAATAATATTTTATGTTTTCCATTACATGCCAAAAAGAATTTTAAATTTTCTCAAAATGCATTCATTAAAATGTTTCCTGATATGTAGTGGGATTTTTTTTTGGGGGGGGGGGATCTAACATGGAATTTATATAGATTTATCAGTATTAACATGTGCACAAGCAGGTTCACAGATATCCAATAGACAGAATCATTGATTTTTAGGATGGTACAGAAATAAATGTACAAACCACTTCGTATTCAGTTGTTTGCTTGTTAAGCTCAACGATACACAATAGATTGTCTGTGCTCTGCGCACTGCAGGTATCGAACCCAGACTTTTATCATTATAAGCCCCTCAGGCTTATCGTTGAGCCTCCACTGATCTGTATTCAGATTCTTAACCTTTAACCTTATAGTATCAGTGATAAACAAATATAGTGTTAAATATATATATATTTGAATAAATTCGTCACGCAGTTGAAAATTCTCATTTGTATAAAAAGTAAAGTAGAACCCATATTTTGTGAGTTAAACAGGAATATAAAGTTTATTATTGCAATAATAAATTACATAGAAAACAGAAATAACTTTTTTAAGTGAGTTTTTCTATATACAAATCTGTGGACAGAAAATATTTTCAACTATATTTTCAGCACATCAAATGAATTCTCTAATCAACATAATCCATCACAATCCATGCTGCACTCAATAATTATGGTTGTCCACGAATCTTTCTTAAATATATTTTGTAGACAGTACTATCCTATACGAGAAGAGTACTTCTAGGTCAAAATCTTTAATGTTTTTGATGACGCCCTGTTGATTTGGGATGAAAATGACTGACATTTAAAGTTAACTAAAGCTGTCACTTGAGCAGCAGAATAGCACAGTTAACAGATTCAACTTTGTAGTGCCATAAATAAAAACAAAACTTGTTTTAGCTTTTTTTAAGTCAAGCTGTGTAAAGTGGCATATAACATATAATTAAGTCAAGCTGTGTAAAGTGGCATATAATATATAATTAAGTCAAGCTGTGTAAAGTGGCATATAACATATAATTAATTCAAGTTGTGTCGGAGGTATTCTAAAAGTATATATTTTTTACAACCAAAAAAATGTTTAACGTTTGCCTTTACTTAAAAAATTAGATTAGTTACAACCTTGCTGAAAAACATAAAAATACTTTTTCGGTAACATTTCGCCCCTCGGTGGCTCAGCGGTAAATCTTGAGGCTTATAACGCTAAAAATCGCGTTTCTATACCCGCGGTGAGCAGATCACAGATAATCTATAGTGTAGCTTTGTGCTTATCAACAAACAATCAGTAACATTTCATAGCAAAGGTGCCCCCAATGGCACAGCGATATATCTGCGGACTTACAACGCTAGAAACCGGGTTTCGATACTCCTGGTGGTCACTGTGTAGCTTTGTGCTTAACTTCAAAACAAGCAAATCATAGCAAAGGCAGTACAACGCAAATTCTTTGACGTAACTGTCATATTAAATTTTATTCTAAACTAATAATTTTTATCACTAATATACTTGATACAACCATAGGTATTATCTTATAAAATATAAGCAAACATAGCTCAAACATAAAGAATTTTGTTTCTTAGAATTTCATTCAACTGCATTATAATCATTATGGATTAGTACATTCTGATATCCTCTGAGAATTGCTGTTCATTAGTTTAAGAGAATCTTGACTTAATAAAGTTCGAATAACATCTTATGTGCAACACTAGATATTCGATCACGACAGAAAAGATCCGTGTATTATTGCATATATGTTTAGTATAACGATTCGTAACTTCACTGCCTTCCCTCTTGTCAGTAATTCAAAATAACAGACGGTAAAACTTTAATCCTAGGGATCTCAGGCATATCCATTTAAGCCTACATGTGCATAATGGGTTCAGTTTGAAAATTAAAATTCCTTGGATAAAGATATTCTTTTAAAATAGTTCAGTTTTTCTGCTACTTAACATTATCATATATAGTCTCCAGTAAGGTCTTTATTTTCGTTATGTCCTAAGTACTTTTTTCAATATTTTTGTTTGATTGGCATTTACGTCTCCTAATAAAAGTTTACGTATATTTCAGTCAAAATTTTTGGACGTATGAACGAAAATAAAATATAATATTCATGGAATAACAATAACACTAGAACAAGGAATTGCAACAACTAAGTAAAAGGTATCCTCTGCAAAGTGACACATTCACCAATCTTTATAGTGCCTAGTGAGCAATTTTTGCAAGTTGTCAGATGTATAAATGGGACGATTCGAGCTGTAAACATTGACTTGCAAATGACTGATGATATGATAGAAACAGAGATAAGAAATTTTGTGGACTCAAAGAAGAGATGAGAAGTGTAGCACAGTGTAATACTACGAGAAGCTTCAATCATATAACTGAGAGCAGACATGGAAATATTACTAAAATTTACCCACGAGATTGACTAGGGGAGGGACTGATGAAAACTTTAAAGTTTATTTCATCTTTAACGTTAGGTAGAACACAAGTTTCAGGAATAGTTTCTGAGAATATTGACCTTACGTTATATTGTATTTACAGACAGTTAAGTAATTTTTGAATTTTGAACTGTTTATATATTTTTGCAACTCTTTTAAAATGAACGTCTGTGAATAAAAATTAAAACGCCATCATTGAGACAGTTTGTCATATTTGATTTCATAAGGCGTATAGAAACACTGAGCGATGAGTTGCAGTCAATCGATTTCGTAGTAAAAAAAGTTGCAACACTGATCGGTATTAGGAAATATCAACCTGAACGACCACGTTAGAGACCCCTAGATTCAGGTATAAAGGCTCCTATTTTTTAAATACTAATCAGTAACACCCACTGCTCCAATGGCTTTTCTCGACTTTCAACCCAAATCATTGATTGACTGTTACTCTTATGAACGTCTATGAATAAAAATCAAAACGCCATCATTGAGACAGTTTGTCATATTTCATTTCATAAGACCTATATAAACACTGAACCATGAAGGCACCAACTGTTGAAAGTGCGAAGCCTGTTCAGCGGCATCACGACGTAAACATTAGACCTTTGATCAACATTCCGGTACACTAACCACTAGATCACAAAAAAAAACTGATCGAAAGCGATAGTTTGATGTACATAATACGATGTTACGAACACCCTTGCTTGGCATATACATAGAGAACAATTATATAAGTTTCAGTATGGATGTTGTTTGTTTTAGCGCAAAACTACACAATGGACTATCTGCACTCTGCGTGAATTGAGCCCCGAATTTCACCTTTATAAGCTTGCCTCTGAGCCACCTAGGTATTAAAATGAAAACAACCTCTTAGCAAATTCCGACACATTTATTCTTAAGTATTTTGGCTTTATCATTTATATATAGTTTCAATGGTAAGTTTCTGAAAAATATTTTGGAAATTTCTTAGTCTAAAAACCAAACATATATGTATACATATATGTGTGTGCTCGTATATTCAAGAAGAATTCCAAATTGTAATATAGTTGCATGAGGTTATTTAAGGATATGACAAGTGTATAGAAAACTAAGAAACTTCAACGATTCAGTTCCAAAAAAAGTAGATCACGCATTGATGTAGCCCCCCCCCCCAGTGGCACAGCGGTATGTCTGCGGACTTACAACGCTAGAAACCGGTTTTCGATACCCGTGGTGGGCAGAGCACAGATAGCCCATTGTGTGGCTTTGTGCTTAATTCCAAACAAACAATCATTTATGTAATTTCTGTCTTTAGTGTCCTCTGGTGACACGTAGTAAAAGTAATACATTTTATAAAGTTTTTATTCTGGTGATATATACAATATATATGTTAAATTTCAGAGGACAGGATCCTCGTTTCTGCTCTGTAGAGTGGAACTGGCAATAACTAATATTTTAGTAGTGTCAGAGTTTTTATATAGCGGGATTCTTTATAGTAGGTGTCTGTGACTTGTTGGCGATAAATTCGAACAATAAACGGACAGCACACAATCCACTTGTTTTAAAATAATATATTCAAAGCAAGTCAAACGTATGTTCAAAAATTCTTTACCTTATAGGATATCTCAGTTGTATCTAAAACACTAAATAATTCTTTTTTATTGTCAAAAGTCTACACAAGCTAGTTCAGTTACTTTAGAACTCAATT
>NW_013665669.1:329279-335504 GCF_000517525.1 Limulus polyphemus | reverse complement strand
TTGTCTCCTTTTCGTCAACGTCCACACAGGCGGGTTCAATTACTTTAGAACACCCTTTAACAAGACAAATTATTCTCCTTTATCTCTGTTATTAGAATACCACTGTGAAACTCGCTTTAAATGTTGTCCATTACGGCTAAACTAACAATCACGCAGTCTAACTTCACTTTTACTAACTTAACGTTTTCTGACTTAACTTCAACTTCTTCATAAATCGTCCGTCACAGCTAAACTGCCAATCACTCATTCTAGATCTGTTTAATCATCTCTCGGTTAACTTGCTTTCTTGACTTCCTCTCTGTATCTGGACGTATTTATAACACGTGACAGAAAAATCTAGAAATATCTAGCCCTCAACAATATTACACGCAACGAGAAAACTTAGAAGCTTCGAGTAAGATTACGCCAACAATATTACAAAAGCCTAGTACAACAATTAAACTGCATACAATGTACGACTCGTACCGAGTTATGTAACGAAACTTGTCATAACTATCGCTTTAGCTTTTAACACTTTTGTTAAAAAACTAAACAATCATTAAATATTAGATCACTAAATCAACTAAATAATAACTCTCAAACTGAATAGTCTCTAACAAGTAGTATTTTCTTCATCTTTAGCTTGACATCTCTCCTGAGCAATTCTTTGAAATTAAAAAATACTGTTTTTGTTATTTCTATTTATCGCTTTATGTCTTTTTTCATACTCGTTATCAGTGCTGATATTCGACCCTAAATAAGCAAACTCCTTTACTTGATCTACTTCTTTATCTTCTAATTTAATGCATGTTCTAGGAGCTTCCTCAGATCTGGAAATTACCATTGTCTTAGTTTCGTAGACATGTCTTTTTCCTTTGTCAATAAGCCTGTCAGGTAACTGTTGTATCTCTTCTTCGGATCCATCCATAATCTCAGTATCATCAGCAGGCTTATTATTAGATTTTTCTATTTCCATTCACCTTGATTCCTTCTGTATAGGCAATTACCGCTCTCACCAACTACTCCGCATACAAATTATATAATGTAGATGACAGCACACATCCTTATCATTCGCCAGTCTTAACCGCAAACCAATTGCTTAGTTCTGTTGCTTCCTGACCCCAGTATAAAATTATTCAGGATTCGGATATCTGCTTTAAATGTATCTCAGTACACTATAGAACCTTTTTAACTATTATGGATAACCCTGACAAATGATTTTTTTAAAGTCCAGGAAGCATACAGAAAGATGTATTTACGGTTTTATGGCTCCTTCACCTAACATCATAAGACCAAATACATTCTCTTGTATGCCCAAACGTCTTCTAAAACTATTTTGGTCTCCTGAAAGCTCATTCTGAACTATATATTTAATTACATTAAGGATTACTTTGAGCTATACTTTTGAGGTTGACTGGACAATCTGACAGTCCTTTATTGAACACACTCCATAACCTTTTGGCATTCTCCCTTCTCTGTTATATTAATTAATCCCTAAAATATGCAAAGCACAACCTGTGCAATAGCATTAGCTTTAATGTATAATATGTTAATAACACTCAAAATGTGCCATTTTTGCCGTGAATGTGAATCTTTATATTGTTTTAAGAACAAGTTTAATTCTCTTTTATAAATACCAAAACAGTAAAATATATAATATAATTACCAGTAACTACTTATTATCGAAATACGAAACATATAAGTAATTAATTCCGGCCATTTTCACATATTATTTCATATAAGTGATTGAGGAAGGTCGATAATGAGAATGTGTCACATTACTTTTCCAAAGCAAGCCGCAGTTTGCAAATGAGCTACAACAGTTATAAATTAAACTCCATATGGATGTGAACACAAGACAGAAAAATACTTACTTTGAAATCAGCAAATTAGTCTATAAAATCAACAGTACATCCACGATTTAACTTCTTATGCTTGTGTCCATAAACAACACAAACATTTTTCCGCTTACGGTTAGATAAAAAAAGTAATGCATATACTTACGAGTTTGAAATTCCATTGCTATATCTTCGAAAACAGCGCATAACATTTCCAATTATAGAAATCATGCTGTTTCTCAACTCACGAAATTATATATAAATTTCTGTACTTGTCTTGATTATAGCTCCACAATGTGATTTGTTTTTCTCAAAGTAAGTCATCCTTGCTGAAACCCAAAGTAAAGGAAATTGAAAAATATTTGCATAGAAAACAAAGCAATCGATAAGGTGAAAAATGCAATTTCAAACTAAGTTTTCGAATAACTTGATAATTTATGTGATCGTGACAGGAAAACGTTACTTACCGTAAAGATACACAATAGAATATGTCCACCACTGGAAATCGAGCCCGTTACTTACCGTATTCCCTTTATATTCTTGATATTTTTATATTAAGTGACATCAAAACCAAAAAATGAACACCCTTGGCTGCAATTGTTTTCATTTTATAGAAAGTGGGTGACTAATGCTTCAACGACACTTTAGTCAATATTCTATTCTAAAAGTTGAAAATGTGGCTAATTTCGAAAGTGGTATTATTATCTTCCTAAAAAGTGGATTCATATGTGAATTTTTAAATATTTTATATATTTGGTGTTTCGTATCATTAAGCTCAAAAATGAAAATAGAACAACAATTCGAATTTTTAATTTACATTTGTTTTTCCTATTCTATGAAACTACAAGTTAACTAATGTAAACTAATCAGTGGTGATCTAACTGCAATGTATAACCTAGTACAATTATAAAGTGTTATTGAATTGTAATTGTGACGACAAAATATAAAATTATCCAAGTCATAGCAAGGACCGTGTTAATGTGAATATCTTAACTTTTCTAAATAAAAGGAAAGAGATGAATAAAAAGAAAACGCCTCAAGGTTATAGCAGATTTACAGAAGGCTGGGTAAATTATGTTAAGTCGATTTTTATTATGGAAATCATTATGTTACATGGAAAGCACAACGGGTGAATGGAACGGAATGTATCAGAACTACATTTTGACATTGTTTAGTAGGTAGGTTATGTCACCAAGCATTTATGGCTATTTGGAAAAATATGTAATAGTCCTTTTCGACATAAAAGATACATACACTTAGGTCATAAGGCTGTGTTCAAGTCGCGGATGAATATTTTCCAAGACGAAGATATCCCTTGTACTTAATGACATTGAAAAACAAAGAAATACGGATCAACTTGGGGCACCAGAACCATTAAGAAAGAAACCTGCAACAAGTCGAATCCCAGCAATTCTAAGAAAGTGCAGCGTCTTGTAACAGGTGGAACATCCACGAACACAGTTGCCAGTGGCAAAAGCCATCCAAGTGCCTAAAGCAACAACATTCATCATAACTGAGAAGGACCTCATTCTGTAAAATCAATACAAGTTACTTGTACACATATTATTTCCACGAAATGTCCGTTCAAACATCTTACATCTCACGAAGCTGGTCAATAAAACGGGTATTCATGCAAATACATACCGATCAAGTCACCGGGACTCAGCACATATGGATTTCATTATCAACGGATTCTTGAAATGGGCGCTGGAAAAACCATCATCTTAGTACATTAGATGGCTTATGGAAATCATGCAAGGAAGAAGGGGCGTGTTTTGGACATAAATGCCCTAAGGCTGTAGGGCTATTGTCAAGATACATGTCATCAGATAGAGCATTATTAGATGTGGCGACATGGACTCTAAAATCGTTTTAGTATAACGTACGCTATCTCTGTACTCAATTTGGAGAGATCAGAGTGTAAGAAAATAAACATTATATGTTGGTAGTCCAAACTGATAGATAGATACTATAATGCTCGATCTTTGACGTCTACTGAAATTATGGTAAAGATGAGATGACTGTTTTTTACATTTAACTGGGTATTGCTATTACTTTAATGGATTGACTTGCACGTATATTTATCATTATGAGCGTTTTCCATTAGATAAGATCTAAAATATATAATAGAATTTAAGAATAAAATTATTTTCCTTTTTTTCAACTTGTCCTCGTCAAGAAACTTCAAAAGATGAAAAAACTGCAACATATCATTTTGAGTTCACAAATCGGATCTGAATATTTGCAGTTAAACTGTATAAAAAAATAATAATAATCCCCCCCCCAGTGGCACAGCGGATTACAACGCTGGAAACCAAGTTCCGATACCCGTGGTGGGCAGAGCACAGATAGCCTTTTGTGTAGCTTTGTGTTTAATCACAAACAATTTTTTTAAAATCACAATTAATTAGTTTAGCTTAGTGATATGTGTTTGAAAAATGATTATGCGTATTAGTAGTGTATATTCAAATACTGAGTTTACTAAAATCGGAATGGGTGACGTTTTTAATAACCTCACGTTATAAGTCAGCCAGAAACATTAGTTTTCTTACTCGATGTATCGATATTTTGCACTATCATAGAACTATTGTACCTAAATATTAAGTATAAGTGTCACCACAATGTATACAGTTTTTCTTTTTATTTTTCATACTGCCTGATGTATCTAGTCTTAGAGCTCGTCCCAGCTCTCAAACGCTTGCGGATAATTTTATCTATCAATAGCCCTCACTCATAATTAAGAAGTTCAGTAAAAAAGAAAAAAAATCTGGCCGATCATTAATGGCAGGTATATTTTAATTACGGCTTTAATCGATCAAAATTAATATTTCTTTCTGAAACACGTTCTTCATAACCCTTCGTCAATATGCAGGACCCAAACAACATTACATTGAACCCAGAGCAAATTAATAGTACTGGCCCCAATCTTATTCCACTAATTAATGAAAGGACAATTATATATCTTATTTATAAGCTAGTTGAAAGCGTTTTTTATAACATAAGATATTTTAAGAAGTTTAATTTTTTATTTCTGAAAAAAAAAACCTCTCAACCTCCAAGATAAATTTCTCGAGTCACAAAACAAAAATATACATGAAGACTTGTTTACGGGATGTAAGTCAATCTGGTTGCAGTATCTAAAGTTACCATCTTGAAACGTTAACAAGTTAAAATACATTAAAACGTACACCATATGATGAGGTTTTGGAGCAGAAGTGGGTACAATTTCAGTCCATATAAATAGCATTTAGCCAAACGTCCACAATTTAGTCTAAATTGTTTTCTCAAGTTAATTAAGTTGTGACTGTTAAGCCCTGGTATTTCCTGAAGTACAGGCTACGACAGTATAATAATGAAGAATTGACGTAGAAGTTATTTGATAAAAGTTATGGAGACCCATTCAGCGTAATCTCTTTATTCACAAGTTGGACCATGCCCTATTTACTCTCAATGAAATGTACTATAGACGTTCATATTTGAAGAGCAAGTAGTTTAATTGATGAATCACTGAAACCTTTCCGTTTCGGAACAACGTCCATATGTCTGAAGTAGAGCATGTGTATATGTTAAGGACAAAAGTGACCAGAAACATTAATTGTTTCATTAATAAGACGTACAGGACAAAATAAAATAAACACGTTAAATGTTTAGAAGAACTCGAGAAGTTTGTGTTTTGTGAGTTAACTTAAGCACGTTAATATTTTAACGGACATGCCTCTGTGCCACCGGAGGGGGGCTGTTAAAACTGAAATAAGAAGTTTAACTTTTTCACATAATTAACTTGATAATTAATGTTAGGTAATATTGTACTCATAAAGTTAACTGATATTCTCAGAAAGTAAATTATATACCATTATTTCTTTGATGTTAGTTTCATTAAGATCATTGTTTAAGATGTATATTATATGATGTTATTGTCTATTATATTTTATTACTAAAAAGAGTTTTCTCCGGCTCATTGGCAAGCTCCAGGCTTATAATGTTAAAATATTGGGTTCGATACTCATGGTAGGCAAAACGTTCACAGCACAACGTGTAACTTCGCATTTAAACACAGACAAAAAATACTGTAATAATGTAAATCTCCTAATCTGACCGAAACTCATCGTATATTTGCATGATTACAGCCAAATTATCGATAACAACTAGATTTCCCAACTTATGAATCAATACACGATAATAAACATCAGATTTTGTTTCATGGGATTAAATACTCCTGGTGAGAACTGATATAGTAAATTACTAGAATACTTACTAGGTCATTTTTAGTTGCTTTGATCAAAATTTATTGTTAACTGTTAACCTTCTCTGTAAAAGTAAAAATATTAAACCGACTTTTTGAGATAAAAAAAAACTGAGAATTCTGAAGTATCGTAACTATATCTTCGAGATTGTTTGTTTGTTTGTT
>NW_013665669.1:306300-328302 GCF_000517525.1 Limulus polyphemus | reverse complement strand
CTGGCCATGCCGGGCCATTTTCGAGATAATAAGATTGTTGAAAATAAGTTGAACAACCTCGTTTCAAGTTATTTTTAATAATAATAAATAACAAAAACTGGTCACATGTATTTATAGTACTTTTTCTCCAAGCATTTAAGGACACATCTTCGGCTTTCAGTGAACGTGCCTTCGCTCTTTGGAAGTTACTAGTGGGAAAAAAAAGTGTTTTATTTCTTTTATCTAATTTTCTTAAATGCTTACATTTAACATTGTTATATTTTCATGAACGTTTCAGGTATTACTTCATTTTATTATTTATTGATTTTTTACCTTATAGTCAGGTCAGTTTATTCTTGCTACCATACCGACAATAAACTATACTACCTGCGACTGTCAATGACGAAGGCTGGGCGTCACTTATCAAACCTGGCAGTCTCTATTGTGCCAACAGCTACGGGCAGAGGAGCAATTAGAGGAAGGATACAAATCCTTACTTCTGATAAAAAAATACTGTAAAAAAAGGCATGTTGTGTTAGGGCAGATTGAGCTATCCAGCCTTGGTCGTCACTTAATCTAAGAGAGGAGCCTGAAAGGCAGCCAGATGGAAAATCTCCTCCGTTCTGGCCACACTTGCAGTTAATCAGGTTCCAAAAGTACGGAATCCTGTCTTTCCTTTAGAACAAATCAGCAAATTCGAATGAGAGACACTGACACTTGAGCAACACTGTGTTTCCATATCTGCTTCCAGGCTATTGCAGCTGACAAGATGTTTGTATATAAAGCCTTTTTGCTCAGCATCATGGACAAGTTATGTGTATCAAGAGAATAAGTTGAACAGTTTCCATCTTCGCTGTCTATGACACATTCTGAATATCAAATGGCAAAACAAAGTTATAAAAGTAGATGTCCTTCACAAAGCAGGACTACCGAGGATAAAAGCACTCCTCAAATAGAGATGTCAACGCTGACTGGAATATCTACACAGAATGGAAGATGGGCGAATTCCCATGGGTATGTTGTAAGGAGAATTAGCAGATGGAAGAAAACCAGCTGATTTCCACAATCTCTGCTTCACGGACGCAAAAAAGACCTGAAAGTCTACGGAATTCATCTAAGTCAGTAAAAACCCTTGGTGGGTGACAGAAGGAAGTGACGTACCCTTCTTCATTAGGAAATATGACAAGGACTGGGCCTCTCAACTAGAGTAAAAGAGAAACAGAAGAAAACAGACTGACTCAGAACCTCCCTTTGACATCACGTGCAAGTGCAACAGAACATGCAAGTCTTGCAATGGTTTCTTCGGTCACATGAGAAGTTGCATCTGTGCAACATAAATAAGTTCCAATTTCCACCACAGACAAACCGGTACCTACAAGAACATCTTTCAAACATTAGCTTTTGGTTGTATTATTGTTTGTTTTGTTTGTTTGTTTTTAATTATGCACAAAGCTACACAAGGGCTATCTGTGCTCTGCCCACCACGGGTATCGAAACCCGGTTTTTAGCGTTGTAAGTCCGCAGACATACCGCTGTGCCACTGGGGGGCTGGTTGTATTATAGGAAAATTACTACTATTATCTCGACACAGTTTAAACAGTAACATATATCGTTAAAAATGTGTCACGGATGTCACTCTCCTCTAAACTCAGACAGAGTAGCTTAATGAATTTTCATTAGTCAAAAGACATGTTAAGAAGGATTTGAGAAAATCGGGCATGTTATAGTAAGTTACGTTTCCATAGATATTGACTTCTGCGAGAATACTTCCCTAATGAAGGTATATTATATTATTCATTTATTGTTATTTCCATTAACATTATTTGTTATATGGGGTATTATATCCAATGACATTACTTTATAATCTTATTTTTTATTATTATACGTTTACTAAAGAGTTTGTTTAACACTGTTAGATTAATATATATATTTAGGACTAACATCATCTAAGCTAACCGAACCTCGTGAGATAATATTGGGATTACAGCGAAGAATATCGTTAACAGCGAGGGTATCCAATTGATTAAATAATGCATTTTAATATCTATAAGTAGGAGCATAAGAAAATATACTTGGTTACCTATACTTATTGCCTGGTTGCTTTTTAGCTTCGCTGTAAGTACATAGCTTACTCGGATCAGAAATTAATAAGAATAACTAAAGAAAAATGTTTTAAACGCTTCAAGATAGAAATGTTTATTCAAACGCGAGATTTCTATGTATTACAATAATAGGTATGCTATCTTCTGAGAGTTTTATAGCATTACATGCGTGTACATAAGTATACCACATTTGTTGTTTTTTATTAAACTTCAGGTCTCTGTTCTGTTTAACGTTATTTTCTAAATTCTGCAAGTGAAGGTTTTGCAACCATTTCGTACAGAATCAACCTTTTTGAGCAAACTTACGTTATTGTAAGTTTTGAACATACACGATTGTATGAAGTAAGTACTAGCAATCTTACATGAGTCTATAGTCTATACTTAAAAACCTGTTTTCACATTTCCAGTTAGGTCTTTACAATCAGCCATTATTTAGAAATATGAAATGCCCCCCAGTGGCACAGCGGTATGTCTGCGGACTTACAACGCTAGAAACCGGGTTTCGATACCCGTGGTGGGCAGAGCACAGATAGCCATTGTGTAGCTTTGTGCTTAATTTCAAACAAACAAACAAGTATGAAATACGTGTTGGACTTTTAATTTCAAATTATATAACTTTTTGTAAACTTTAATAACCTAAATACTAATTTAAATTTTAATAACCTAAATACTCATTTAGACTTTAACTAACCTAAATATTCATTTAAACTTTAATAATCTAAATACTCATTTAAACTTTAATAACCTAAATAGTAATTTAAACTTTAATAACCTAAATACTCATTTAACCTTTAACTAACCTAACTATTCATTTAAACTTTAATAACCTAAATACTCATTTAAACTTTAACTAACCTAAATACTCATTTAAACCTTAATACCCTAAATAGTAATTTAAACTTTAATAACCTAAATATTCATTTAAACTTTAACTAACCTAAATATTCATTTAAACTTTAATAACCTAAATACTCATTTAAACTTTAATAATCTAAATACTCATTTAAACCTTAACTAACCTAAATATTCTAAGCTGGTTGAAACTCATAAAAGAAACTTTACATAAAAATGTTAAAAACTGTCATAACCAAAAATACAGTACAAGTATTGTCAACTTAAATCATACCTTGACTGTTTTAGTGCGAACAGTCATTGCAACTTATCTTTGGTGTTCTAACCAGTGTATACATCATAAATAAAATGTTTGGGTGTTTAAGGTCATTGATTTAGCTTATCGCGCTCTTTAATTGCATATTGCCCAGAGTGGAAGTTATGTGTGTGTTTAAGTCCTAATACTTTTGTATAGAAATCCATATTTTCGGTCTTGTAGCTTTAATAATATTTTTCCTAAACATGTTAGATTTCATTTTACTGTTCATACGGGTATGTAACCATTACTGGGGCTAAAATTCCAATTTCCAAAAATAAGTTTTAGCTCTTTCCTTCACTGGTTTAGTTGTAGAAGACTATTGTATTTTTATTTTTATACTTTTGTTTGATTAGAAGCAGCTACTCTTTCATATTATGTCAATTAGCTTTCCAGGTCATCAACTTTAGACAGCTAGCCTATATCCAGTATGTTGCTTCAAGGGAGAAAATTCATATCATTCTGCTAATTCTATGTTTAGTGTTTAGTGTATGGTTAAACATTTCTGCCTTAATTATTTTTTTTACAAGTATTGAAACATGATACAGAATGTAAACTTGCTTTGGTAAATTTTTGATAAAACGTACGCAGTTTCAATCTATTGACTTCAAAGATTTGATGGGCCACTACCATAGTTACAGCATGGTATAATTCTAATTTATCGATTCTGTCTTTATCCAAGAATAGCATGATATCTGCCATTAAAAAGCTTATTTTATCCAAATACATTTAACTGTCTCTGGTTTTATGTATCTCAGCTTGTTCCTCTTGTTAGCATTTTCATGTAATTGTTTGACTTCCTGTGGCTCACCATTAATATGTTTGTCCTTTCTGTCACCTTCATATACGATGCACGCAAAATACACAGTAAAGGATAGTCTCGTAAGAATGATATTCAGTTCAAAAGTCGTTTTCTTTGAGGAATTACTCGTTCTTTAGGTTTGAAAACTCAAAGATCCATTACTCCTTTACTAGATTCAATACCTTGGGTGGATTACTTTGGGCCACTTCTTATGATACTCTGCTTGGGTTTTAGGTGTAATATTCTTTGTGTCGATTACTCTACTTGGATATTGGTTCAGCTACTCTTAAATGTGGTTACACGAGACAGACTAATCTATTTGGGTGTTAGGTCGACTACTGCACTACTCTACTCATGAATACGATTACCAGTTTTATGTGACTAGAAATAACCTTCACCATTCCAAGATTAACAATGTACATGGGACAAGAAATAACCTTGACCCTTCAAAGACTAACAATGTGTACGTGAGGAAAAATAACTTTGACCCATCCAAGATTAACAATATACATATATATATATATATACATGTGTGTGAGACTAGATATACTTCCACAGAGTCCTCGATTGTGTTCGGTTTCAAAGGTAAATAAAACTGAAATTAAGAGCAACAAATATTTTTATTTCTTGCTTTTGAAGCTGTGTTGCAGCCTACACAGTACGTAATTCCTCTTGTGAATCATGGCATGCGCCCGTTTCGCTGACGTCATAACAGTACAAACTGCAATGTTAAACGTCCCTTATGTGACGTCATTTTAATGTCCACTGACTGACTGACAGACAATACATTACTATATATTAGTGCGAGGGGTTAAAGCAGATGGCCCCCTTTCGGAGAAACGAGAAATAACATTGACCCTTCCAAAATCGATCAAAACAAATTAAAAATGTGTAAGATTAAGCATTTGTGGTAATTCCTGGATGCCTACAACATAGGACTAATTATTTATTTTGAAATTCTATCTTAAATCATACAGAATCCATAGTCTCTTCAGTTCTATTTGCAGCCATTTTTGGAAAATGACTTTAAATGCTAAGTCCTACACTTTACATTTTGTTTTAATGTAATGTATGGATGTCTAAAATATCTGAAAATATTCTTAGATCATCTTTCTATCTTGAGTTAATCAGAAGTTATAGTGACTTGGGTTATGTTTTGTGGCTATCTTTTTTTTTTCTTTTGTCAATTTTTGGGTAAAAACGCAAAATTGATCTTTACTTATAGAATTTTCCGAATCAAAAGGTCCAGGTTTTATAAAAATCATTTTATACCATATTCTACTCAGAAATTCCTTGACAACCTTGATTTCCTAGAAATAAAAATAGACTAATATTTTTGTTCATAAACTACCTGCACTCAATATAAATATCATATCTCCACATGTGTTTGGAGTGGTTATCATGAAACATGTTAGTATAACTAAAAACATATGTGCATAGGTAAACGTATTGCAAACGACGGCATTTTGAAGGGTAAAAAGTCATAAAGGTGTTCAAACAAATCGCTGTTTTATTCCGTCAAGTTTCAAGTAAATGTCCAAAAGCTTCAATTATTGAACGACTCATTTCACCTGCCCATCTAGTAGCAACACTGCGCCTTTTTTTTTGCCCCGATGGGCTACAATGTACATATTTATGCACATTTTATATTACAACGCCACTTATCCCAAAACATGAATCAAAACTTTTACGTTGTCTTGAGCGATAGTCAAAAATTTCTTTATAATCCGAAAAAGCTTTCTGGGAGTATACACAATTCTTTTATAACTTTCTTGTATGTATATAATATAAGATCAAGCTCCAGGCTGGAAACTGTAAGACATGTCAGGTAGTGAAGACGTCTTCAGAGATATGATCCACACAACGGTGGAAATACTCCATATTCATGTTAAGGATATCAGCAATAATAAAAAACCCTGAAAAGCAGTGTATTTGTCTAACATTCATCGAAGACATGGCGATGTTGTTGTATGGTGTTCTTTCAGGCATTACAAAGCACAAATGTCTTAATATTTACGAAAATATACATAAACCTAAATCTAAAAAAATAGATATACTGAAAAAAAAATAGTTTGACATTTTCCATCAAAATTGTTTTAAATGTAAGAAACGTTCATGTTAAATGGACCATTTGTTACGTAAAATGACCAGTTGGGATTATAAAAAAATTCGTCTCAAGTGTGGTGTACTATTTTTATTCTCTTCGTCTCGTTTAACAAAATGGCTATGTCAGCTGAAATCACTCGATTTCAAACACATTCCTTCGGGACCTATCCTGTGTAATCAGAGTGATTATTTCTAAAGAACTTTCACTACGTGACACCATCATGAAATCTCACTGCTGACAAAGGAAAGTAGCCTCTTGCTTGGAAAGTCAATATAGAAAATCACTTAGAACTTCGTTGTCCTTACATTGATATAGTACGGACTAGAAAGTAGCTCACCGCTGAAGGATGAAGGGCTGTAGCGTGAAAAGATATTTTTCTTTCAACCACCGAGCTTTCTCGCTTCAGTCCAAATCATTTTTTGTTTCTATCTTACGTAATAATTCAAACTCGGGGCTTTTTAAGCTCGTTTCCTGTTCTACTTGAATCTTAAGTTTGAAAAAAACTGAAGAATGTGCATAATTTATGGCATTGAACGTTAAGGATTCTCGTAAGAATATAACACAGTTTATTTACATTAGTATCACAACTTTCATGTTTTCAATCTGGTAAGAAAAGTCTCAGGTTCTAATACTTTGGGCATTTCGCTCTATTTGAATTCGACGGTGTTTTTTTCACACGAGATTGATTACTAATCTACATTTGTTTTTACACAAGGAAATTCAATTAATCAGGCAAACTGCAGATACTGAAATCTATGTCTTAGAAATATTTTGTTATCATGCATTAATCCAGTAGAAATATAATCTATATTTTTTCGTGATTTATATCTTTTGTTTTTCTCTGTTCTCAAAGATTTGTAAACACCGGTAGCTGACCATTTAATTTCAGTCTTTATACAAAAATTTTTAAAGTGAATCTTTTACAATACAAGTGACACCATTCATGTAAAAAAATGTGCATTTCTTAGGTTAGGATATTTGACCCCCCCCCCCCAGTGGCTCAGAGATAAGTTTGCAGGCTTGCGATGCTAAAACTTGAGTTTCGATACCTCTATTGGGAAGAGCATAGATAGCTCATTGTGTAGCGTTATGCTTCGCTAAACCCGAAACAAATTAAACGTTAGGTAATTTGAATTACTTAGACTTTATTGGAACTGTATTCCTCGGGTGGGGTCTTGTTGTATCAAATTGAACAGTTACAAATATCAAAATTAACATGTTCTACATACTTGTTTCGTACTACCACATATTTTATTTAAAAATTCAAATTTTTCGCACTTAATTCTTCACACAGATTCACTCTATTTTTAAAACTAACCTCAAGCTCTCAATATTTAATCTTTTTTTTGCATGAGGTTTATAGACTGTTTGTTGCCTTCCAGAAAAGACAAGACCAACACTAAAGACCAAATATATAAAATTTTATGAAAAAGATAATGACGTAGTTAAAGTTCATGTTTATTTTATTTACAAACAGAACTTTTTCTACCAACCAAACTTTATGATCGAGTAACATATCATAATATCAATGATACTTTGACTAACAATTAAAGGGAAAATGCCGTCCTTGACAAAATTACTTATATTACGCCTTATATATATATACCCGCCAACCGTGCGTAATCTATCAACACGAAACGTCCGTGAAACGTGATGTTTTGCTATTAATAATGCTTAAAATATTTCATAATTATAATTATGTTTACATTTGTTGTACTGTTATGTTAATTGTCCGAAAGTTAAGGTTAACATTTTGGAAAACATGGTACTACGTGTACGTTCTGTTAACATGACGATACTATTCCTTAATATAATGTAATATAATAAGAACAATATAATTGTTCTTATTTCTATTATCTGAATCCTGTGTTTTAGTTATATGTACATACATATGTATATTTAGGCTCTGAAAACATTTAATTTTGATATGTAGATGCATTTTCGACCACTTAAAGACACGATTAACTGCTTCAAGATTAATTTTTTATATGTAATTGAGGACATAAAAATATGAACGTTGCTAAAAGTTAAACACGGATTAAATGACGGAATTATAGCATGATATTATTTTACTCCTCTTTGCAATCATTACTGTAATCGAAGAAATAACGAATAAAAAATGAGACATAAAAGTCCAAGTTCTGTGAGAAGTCGCTATATTCAGTTTGTTTAAAGAAAAAAGGCTTACAAGTAAAGAAGCAGTTGTATTGGGTTTGTTTTGAATTTCGAACAACGCTACACGAGAGCTATCTGCGTTAGCCATCTCTAAACCATCAGTGTAAGACTAGAGGGAAGGCAGCTAGTCATCACCACCCACTGCCAACTCTTGGGATACTCTTTTACCAACGAATAGTGGGATTGATTGTCACATTATAACGCCCCCACGGCTGAAAGGGCGAGCATGTAGAACACCCTAACCAAATGGCTTTACCAGGCCCAGTAGTGTTGTTTGGACTTATTTGTTTAACGCAAAACATTTGTGTATAGACATGACCTTCTTTGCAATCAGTACTGTTATTCAATGAAGTAATGAAATTAAAGTTCAACTTTGCAAGAAGTCACTAAACAAAAAACTTACAATTGAATACTAAGCGGCTTTGTTTAGATTTACTGGTTCAATGCAAGATGTTGCTTTATGACAAAAACTTTCTACGACCGTAAGCTATTTTGTCTGACTCAACTGAGTGTCAGGTGATGATCGCTAGTCACTAATGTAAGTATGACAGCACTCAATTCTATCAACATTATGAATCAAAAACAAAAGACATAGTTATTCTGTTATAGTGAGTGTGTTTTTTTGTTTCTTCATTAAGTATCTCAAATTATAAAATTAATCTTAAAACCTCTTTTTAGAAAAACAGTTTACACAATTAGCTTCAAATTTGCATGCAAAAACGTGTAGGAGGTAATCTTGAATGTCTACTAAACTCAAAGTTTCAAGAAAGATAGTCTAATATGCTTAGGTTTACTATGAAATTCAGTAAGTAAAAAATCAATAATTCATTTCTAAGCTACTGCTAAGCCTTCCTAATTGAGGTCTATTTTCGAAGAATTGGGGGATTGTCATAAGTATTAATAGGTTATCCAGTTTCTCAAAAATGTTGTTGTGAGTAACAAACGAGAACTCACAAAAATAATGAATGGCGTTTTAAAGCTAAATTCAGTTTTCAAAATAAGTATTATAAGTTTCAATTTGTAGGTTTTTGATGTAAAGTCCTTTACTCATAGCTAATAGCTTAAAATAGTTTAAGGAGTAGCTAATCAATGAATGGATTGGACTTCTAGGTCATTCGCGGATTTTTTTCCTTCTTTTCACTTAAATTACAGGTTTTGATGAAGTAAAAACTCCCAAACATAATAAGTTTCAGTGAAATATAAAGTTATTTATTCGCAAACATATGAGAGTATATATATATATATGGAATTTAATTAGTTCAGGATCTGCTATAAAGAATAGTGCAAATCTCAAATAGCTGAATAGAGACAGTTAACTTATTAATATATCATTCTAAACTAAAATATCATAGTGTGTTTATTAGAGTTATGAGCAAAATACAATTTTCTATTCGTCTTGCTATCTTTTAACTTTGTGATTTCAGTGATTTGGCTTTTTTTTCTCTCTTAATGATAGTAATTTTTTATCAAACTGATATTCTATATTGTTAGCAGAATTGTTTTAACCATAAGTAATGCTTGAATATAGATACACAAATACAAGCATGAAAAAACATGTAAGCCCAAGTTCTCTAACAAAGCTAAATTAAAAACTACATAAATATATAAAGTAGATGCTAATTAGCCACGGAAATATGAAAAATATGGTGTACTGAATAATTTATAAAGTAATTACGGTTACATCGTGATCTTTATTCATTTATTTATTAACAAACACTAAAGATACTGAAAAATAACGAATAGCTTCTTCTATTCACAAAGAAAGAAACCTATCCACAGTAACACTACAATTTCATTTGGTCTTTAAAATATGAATCATCATTTTAAAAAACATGAGACGTTTTACATCAGTGCGGCTTTAAGCCATCTAATTGGTTGTTTTGTTAACAACAGATTGTATCTACCTCTGTAAAGTGGAATATAGTTTTGTACAAGTCTTAATCAGGTAGAATGTGCGGGAAGCATGGGTTTAATAATAATGTATGGTGCATGCCATTTCTTCTTATCTGTTTACATTTTCCATTTCTTGGTATATGTTAACTATACTTACTCTATTGTGCGTTCCATGTACAAACAGACAGTTGAAATCTAAGTATTTGGAAAACATTCTACGTAACACAATAAGTCTGTTCTTACTTAGCTAAAAAGTTGAAATGTGCAAAAAAATTATGCGAAATCACAGCTCGTTCAGTCACGGAAATTTACCCTTTATAAGAGCTAATCCTTTTTGAGAAAATGCAAGATAATGAATAGGCTTAGCTTCTGCACTTCAACATCTCCAAAGTCACTCTTCCACTCACTTTCCATGACCAACAATGGGCTTGTCAGAAGCCATTAAAAATGGCGACCATTTATACAGCACAAGTAAAATATGTAACCAAACACATCATTCCCGCCCGAGACAAATAGATATCTTCATGAAAGTTAAAGAATCATGACGTCATTATTCAGATACATTATTAATTAATACTAATAATACAGATACTATCCATTCATATGCTCGTTATATATTTTTTGTAGATATTTTGGTGTTTTATTAGATATTTAGTATTTTTTGTATAGAATCAAAAAAGAACTTTATTTCTTCACCTGGAAGTTCCGTTAGTGGAAAAGAATCCCTTGGCAAATAACAAACTAAATCTCCTTAGAATCCGGGTAATTGCGTTGTGCTTATGCATAGATACGTTGTTATATATATATATATATATCCTAATTTGATAATTTTATGAATTGTGATTTAGGTAACCTGTCTGTCTTGGCTAAGACTTATATTTCTAAATCGACTAGTCTAATGTTACCGTGTATGTGTATGCACTGTAATACAAATTTATAATTATCTGTATATATATATATATATGTTACAATAAAAAATTATATATATATATTAATATTTTAAAGAAATATTTCGTATAGTAAAAAGCATCAAAGTAATCTGCAAATGTAATCGAATTCTGGCTGATCGATTACTCCCTATTAGACAAAAAAAGAAAAAATCACAAAGCGGAGAACTAATATTCTAGAAGTTATGCTAATTAACTTTCTAAGTAAAATATTTGTCGTTTCGTTAGAGAAACTTAATACTTTAGTTTCAGTTACCGTTCGAAATTTCAGACCTAAAGCTCTTACATTCTCAAAAAAAAAGAAGCGAAACTTGATCACTAGGTCGATGCGTTCCTACTCCAAGGAGCTGCTGCAAATCGATCGTCCAAGTAACAAGTAAAGATTTAAGGAATGAAACTGAAAAGAATGCAATTTTCGGTTGGGATCAAAATTTTTCAAGATAACATTAGGTAGAGTGTTTCAGAAGAAAATAACTTAAAAACTAGCTTTAGCTCTAGTGATAGTGTTCTGTACATAGAGGAAAAATATATATATAAAGAAGATAATGCAGTGAAACAAACATTCTTGCGATATAAAGATATTAGAAGCTGCAAGAAGATTTGAACTTTATTTAGTCAGACCTGAAAAAAAAGTATTTCGTTTTACAATTTTAAAACTCTTTGTCAATGTCTATAAATTGCATTTTTTACTGTTTTTCTGTTTCAACTCTTTATCAGCATTTTACAGAATGTCTAAATATAAATTGGTAGGGTAAAACTTTTCAATTTTAGTTGTTGTTAAGCATAAATCAACACAATGGGCTATCAGTGCTTTGCCCATCACGTGGATTGAAACCGATTTCTAGCGTTACAAGCCTTCAGACTTTCTGTTGAGCCAATGTATGTGTGTGTGTGGGTGGGATGTGGGTCTGTCAATTGTAAAGGTATGTGTTAACAAGCTCTATCTCAATAATATTTCAAGTTTTTGAAAATAAGATAACATTTTAAGTTAAGAATAAAGTCGTAGGTGTATAATATGAAACCTAGTTTCATTCTCTCGATTTGCCTTTGTCTAGGATCCTGAAATCCCTGAAACCTGGTTAACTCAATGAAAAGTGGTAAATCGAAAAAGAAGTTTGGCTTCACACTGATTTTAAAGCATGAATTTATTTCCAAGCACTGAAAATAAAATTTCAGTTTTTCAATAAGAGTCTAAAATTAGATATTTCCATTTTAAAAAATTCGTTATAATTATAATCATATGAAAATTCTGCTTCGTCACGGGTAGCTACAAACTGTTGACTACAGCTTTAAACTTTTCTTTTTGTTCTAAAACGTACAAGAACTAAATGTAGGCAAACTTTTATAGCTTTTAATACGCAGTTACAAGTAAGTATCGATACTTTATACCGTTAGGTAAATAATTCAAATAAAGTAATATATTTTTAATATTTTACTTAGGATTTGCATTGATCAAGTATCAGCACCTCTAGTGTTTTAACCATTTACGTAAACTGAAAAAGTTAAAATTTATGCACCTCTGATATCTCTGAATATTATAATTACAATAACTTTAACATTACCTTCAAAAGACATGAACAACGTTATAGAACATCTCCCAGTACTGCCTCATAACACAAGCCTGCAAATTTAAACTTCATAAAAGTTGTTTTGGTTTTAATATCGAATTTTCCATAATTCAGCTACGCAGATTTCGAAAATATATATTGTAAGGATTTTTTTTACAAATTGGGAAGAAGAAGAAAAACTCTTACTTAGATCAAGTTATTATTTCGTTTACCACATTATTATTATGTTTGTTTACAAAAATACAAACAAACTAAAGAAAAGAGAAGAACATTGATGTCAAACGAATATGCATCCTCATTCATCCTAATTTGTGTGTGTGAAACCTACATCTTTTAGTCTCAAACTACGTGTTGTGGTCTTTATTTTGTGTATTGCGTTATGACGTTTTGTGAAAAATCTGTACGTGATGGAGTAAAATTGTTATCATTGTCGGATTTAGCATACAGAAATTACTGTATAACATGTAAAACTTTCAAGACAATAAAACCATCGCAGGCCTGTTTAGTTTATTTCCGTACATTCATAATAGAAGCCCACCAGTGGCACAGCGGTGTGTTTATGGTGTAAACCGCTAGAAACCGGGTTTAGATAACCGTGGTGGGCAGAACACACAGAGCCCTTTGTGTAGCTTTGTGCTGAATTTTATCTCCATGTCTTCAACCTCCGGTGTGTTAAGATATTTTCTTTATTTACACAACAAAGTCGTAACTAAGCCAATAGATAGATAGTCATTCAAAGTGCTTGTAAGTCACAAAATTGTTTCAAGTACCTAAAACGAAATAAACGTCTTCATTTAAGTCAAAAAATAGACACGTAGACGTGCAGAATAGCTGCGTCTTTGCTGGAATCCTCTTTTTGGTATTTTATAAACGTTTCAACAAAGGATTATTTTGTTGGCTCGAGGAGCACAGTGAATGTTTATGTCATATATGTACCATGAAAATCTGAAAATGAGCACCATCTTGGTGAAACGATTTTTTTTATCTAACAGTATCCTGGACCTGGACTTTACAACCAAGCAGAGGAAGCTTTAAAACAAGCGCGGTAACCAGTAACAATAATACATGTAATTTGACTAGGTGTGTGTTTATAAGTCGTTAAGGTTTTAAGATGTATCAATGTGACTGTTTATGATCAATTAATTTTAAACATATATTAAATTAGTAGATCACTAACACCAAAAGCGTTGTAAAAAATTCGTACATATATTTGAGACCTTAGGAAGCAACAAAGTGATCGCTCCTTATTGACCAAAAGTGTTAGTTTTCTAACAAAAACGGTTGTTTGTTGCTGCACCAAAAGACATCCTCATACTTTTTGTGCACTAGTGAATGTTTGTTTCTCTCGTCACAGAAATATATGAAGGTTGTTTTTCGTAGCAAGACCGGGCGTGACCTGTGGCTAGAGTGCGAAATTGGAGTTCCAAGGTTTGAGCTACAGTATGTACAGCAGTACAAACGGTGCACTTTCAGCTGTGGGAAAGCTAAGACTAGCCACATAGGCGGCGTGTGCTGCTGACTGATTGCTCTCCTTCTGGTTAGCAAGTTTAAATTAGGGTTGGTTATGTCTGAACCTTAGGAGTCTCTGACTAGGCCATGTACTCCATGTTCGCATATGGTATCGTTTAGAATAAAAATTCAAAATATATTTTCCCTATACTGCTATTATTGTTTGCTTTTCTTCTGAAAGATGTGTTATAAGTTTTAACATGAGGAAATGATTGTTTCTCTTTGCACCAAAGAACTCTTGTTGAATTTTTACATTAGATAACCTGTTATGCATCGAAAATTTTGTACAAATTTTATACACCTAAATACTCTTGTGTCTCGCTGTACCAAAAGACGTGTTTTTGTTGTTATTGCACTTGTTTACATCAAATAAAGGTTGTCTCTCTCTGCACTGAAAATGAGTTCTAGATTGGTCTGTTTGTTTTTATATTAGATTGTGATTAGTTTTTTCCTGCACTGGATTGGTATTCATTTTATCATGTAATATTGCTCGTTTCTTGCATGGATAAATATCTTATTATTTTCTGCACCCGGTGATTTTTTTAATAAAAAATCGGTTTTTGTAACTTAACATACTTATAAACTGTTCGGTATCTCAAATTTTTACCCAACATTTGAACAAGGCACAAAAAATGAACAAAATATATTACCCTTTAATTTGTTTTAAAATTATATATATATTTATTCAATCATATAAGTGGGTATTTATCATGACTCTACTCTTTCCAAAATCCAGAGATAAAAAAACAAAACACTGCAATTAAGTAGAGCTAGATGACTGAGCTATCAGCAATTTTAGACAGATGGCATTACTCGCAACTGCTATATACGAAGAGTAACTGAAACTACACTCTCAACAAAACCTTGTTGAATCGTTGTAGTCACCCAATAACACAACTTTTGTATCCGAATTGCTGTATTTTACATCGTTTTTCGCTTAGTTGTTATTTACCCCACCAAACCAGCAAAGAACGGGAAAAAAACAAAAAGATCTATCGGAAAAGTACAGTTCGGAATTTGCATGAGTATTGTCCAAGAAAACAAACATATCAGACGTACATAATAAAGGAAGAAAACAGGCTCTTATTGTAATTGATCTGTTTGCAAGTGTATTTAGAATATCGGTAGATAAGCAAAGTTGATTTGTAGTTGCTGGCTTTGGGTGACTATACATTCTGTCATGGTAATTTAATAAGTTTATCTATACATACAACTGTATAATGTTTTTACGGGAGGATCCTCAGCGAATAACAATTATAAAAACACATATATACGATCTAAAAATAAAACATCAGCTACTTGGTTTGTCCATCGAATCGAAGGTAGCAGTACTTCCGACAGTCAAGTTACAATATAACTATTAGTGACTCTTTACACAGCACGGATAGTTTTATGATATAATTACTAGTGACTCTCTACACAGCACGGATAGTTTTATAATATAACTACTAGTGACTCTCTACACAGCACGGATAGTTTTATAATATAACTACTAGTGACTCTCTACACAGCACGGATAGTTTTATAATATAACTACTAGTGACTCTCTACACAGCACGGATAGTTTTATAATATAACTACTAGTGATTCTCTACACAGCACGGATAGTTTTATAATATAACTACTAGTGACTCTCTACACAACACGGATAGTTTCATAATATAACTACTAGTGACTCTCTACACAGCACGGATAGTTTTATAATATAACTACTATGACTCTCTACACAGCACGGATAGTTTCATAATATAACTACTATGACTCTCTACACAGCACGGATAGTTTTATAATATAACTACTAGTGACTATCTACACAGTACAGATAGTTTTATAATATAACTACTAGTGATTCTCTACACAGTACGGATAGTTTTATAATATAACTACTAGTGACTCTCTAAACCGCACGGATAATTTTATAATATAACTGCTAGTGACTCTCTACACAGCACGGATAGTTTTATAATATAACTGCTAGTGATTCTCTACACAGTACGGATAGTTTTATAATATAACTACTAATGACTCTCTACACAGCACGGATAGTTTTATAATATAACTACTAGTGACTCTCTAAACCGCACGGATAGTTTCATAATATAACTACTAGTGACTCTCTACACAGCACGGATAGTTTTATATTATAACTACTAATGACTCTCTACACAGCACGGATAGTTTTGTTGTTTCTGGAGTATTGATGCACTTAAACTACACCAGCCAGAATCATCGTTCCACTTTTAATATGCAGTTTAAAACAGTCCTAGATCAAATGGTTAAACACTAACACTAAGAAAAAATAATCGCCAAGGTAAGTCAAAAACATTATTTTGCTACTATTACTTTTTTATCATTGGTGCTATTGATATTAGCATGTTATTATACTACTAATAATAATAAAAGCAGATTACATGGTTGCCTCAATTGTTTCTTCTAATTTGGCTTGTGTCTGATATTACCACTTTATATAGTTAGGATATTTTATAACTCGGCGTTTTTTTCATACTGACAGTGTTTTTGTTATAGACTGGTACTATGCAGAAGGCATAATTCACTGTTTCTTCAGTCTCTGAGAAAGTAGCCTTTTTACTCCAGTATTAAGCTGTTTTGGGTCATGCCGACGTTTATGTAACTGTATTGAGTGGCTTCACTAATACAGTTAGGCTTAGCTCTTCAAGTCAACAACTTTTGATATAAGATGTAGACTAAATCTAATAACATTTCGAAAGACGGAGCCTTCAATTATCTCTATGAAAGCAAGAAATACTCGAGCAAATAGGAGAGGCTCCGACACCACAACAAAAATCCATCCAGAGCAAGGGCCTCATCTGCAAAGTAAAGGATATTGTTAGGAAACAAAACTCTAGTATCCAACATATCATAGCTGTGAAGCTGAGCATACCTCATGGTGTCGTTAGTAAGATAATAAAGAAGGATTTGAAGTTGATAAAGGCACCCAAGCCAACATTTTACATGGTGGCAGCTAAACCTGGAAAGAAACTGTTATTTTCATGATGATGGTGACCGTAGAGTTGGAATCACAATAGTCCTACTCGGCCACATAACTGTCAAGTCTACGATGTAGCTACAGTTAGTTTGTGTCTCTTTGCTCTGCTTAAAGCTGTCGGAATTCAGTATTATAATGTCTGTGAAAAACCTGTCAAAATCAATATTCTAAGATTGACCTCATCGTCCTTCACAGAACCTTGTTATCTTGTAAATCATGTCATTGAAAAAAATTATGCTTAAGCCTAATACCTATTAAAAGTAATGAACGTTAGAATTAACATACCTAAGTTTTATTTATTAATAAAATCAATATTTTGTTTAACAGTGTGGAGCACGTTTTTACGGAGCTAGTAATAAACTCAAATTTGTATGTAGATTTTAAGATGTATATAAATACGACTTTTAATAGATAATCTTTAATAGAACTAGTTATAACTTACTCAGCCAGTTTGTTTGTAATCTGAAAATAGTAAGTATCATTCAGATCCTTAAGTTAAAGTTTGAGTATATATATTTTTGTAAATTAAAATCACAGATACGGCATGATTTATTTGTCAATGTTGTGGCAAATCTATCGTGAAGTTATTTAATTTTATTTTTTAAGTTGATGAAATAGAGAAAAATATATTAGGATAATTATTTAGACTAAAGGCTTTTAAAATTGTTTAATATTCAAAAAAACGTATTTCTACTCAAAAACTCAAAAAAAGTAACTAAGACGATAACGTATGATAAGCTAAGTTAATCCTTTTGCGCCTGAAAGGCACATAAGGCCGGTGCTTAACTCTGGTTTCCTGTTCCAAAAGCAGATGAGAATAGTGACACGTTCACCCCGATTAGGTTGTCAAAACGTGTGATAGAATTTAGATTACTAATATATTCGACTACCTTTTCTCCATTACCTTTATAAACACCTTTTTTAGATCATTTTGGTAATCTACATTTAGATCTTTCATATATAATGTTTTATGAATCATAACATTTATACGATTTCTAAGTTACCATTAAAATGTTCGTAAGCACAATCTGAAACATCGTAATTATTAAAGTTACATTGTAAGTTATTGAAGTCCATGTTATTCCAGAACGTTTTATCATTATAAACAATAAGTCCAATAAGAAGTTAATATTTTTATAACTTTTATGATTGGTTGTAGAGATTTAATTGGAAAAATGCACTTAACTATAATGTGGCATAAGATGGCTGGTAACTTTAATTCATCTAAATATTTATGTTTAAAATTTACAATAACGTAAGATTTTTTCTCCTTTAACAAAAATTTTCAAAACTGCATAAATAAAATATTTTAAACTAAGTCTAATAACGTCAATAATTAAATATACTGCATGTTTATTTTGAAAAGGGAAATTATTTAGAAAGTTATCTATTTTAGTAAACTTAGACCATAAAAATGTGTAAAAATATATTTGGGAATGTTAGGTTTAGCATTCAAGCAGATATCTAATCAAAGATTGAAATTCTTAATTAAGGAGATAATTTTTACTTATCACCGTCAGTGGTCCGGTAATCTTTCTTTACTTTTCAATTACTGACTGCAAATGGTAAATGTTAGTTTCATATGTTCTGAATGTTTGCTAACATGCGTTAAACTCGATAGACGGTGTATCCTTACCGCTATGTGGATTCTATTCAGTAGTTATATCTCCCATTTCACCCTTCCTACATTGTATTTTGTACCGTATTTGTCTGTTTTCTTATGTAAGACTTTTTGTTTTGGACTTTGGTGTCTGAAAAGTTATGTTACATATACACAGTTAAATATACACAGGGTATAAGTTTGTGTGTTTCTTCTGTATTTTGATGTTTTATCCAAATATTTTATCTATACATATTTATTTATACAAATTATAAAGTGGGAATAAATTCATATTTTTTTCGTTTCAAGTTACAATAACTAGTGTTAAAACTACATTTGTGACAAAACATGAAGTGATCAAGATATCTTACACTCGCTGGCCAGACTGTTACAAAGAGTTGTTGCACTTCTCTTAGAAAATAATAATAATTTATTTTAACATATTCAAATTGCAAAACATGATCTTTAATTTCGAGAAGAGCGACAGAAATTGACAATATATATATATATATTCCAGTAATATTGAACTGTAACAAAACTTTGTAATTAAGGTGGTTAATTCCAAGCATATAAGTGATTTTAAGTGTACTGTTTGAATTTATTAAGTGACATTCGGCTCTCATAGTTTGCTGAAAGGTAAGATTAGTTGACATTCCTGACACTTTATCTTTAAGAACTCTCGTGAAAATCAACTCCGTTATATGATTATTTTAGCTATAACACGAACAAACACTTACATAGAAATATTCTTTTAAATATAAAGCTTTGTCCCCCATCTTTTGTAAATAGTAACATTCATAGAAAAATGACTTTTTCTTCTTACGAGTATGCTTCTTAATAAAAAGAAGAAAGAGTGAAAAAGAGCAGCTAGTTGGATACTCTAACAAAAAAGAAAGACTACCATTGTATGTACGAAGTTCCAAAAATGTCCTGACATTCGCTAATGAGCCCTTCCGAAAACCTATGTTCTTTACTAATGATACATCTTTTCCCAAGTCTAGTAGTTAGTTGTAGTTGACTTCTCTATCTTAAGGGGCGATTGTTCTATGAATGGCCCAAGCTACGAAACTCTACATTGTTCTCAAGGTCTGCCACAGAAAAATCAACTAATCTCGCATTTTCACTCCGAAAATGTTAATATTGACAGACTTTCCCCTGGAGCTGAACAAACATCAGGAGATGGAGAAAAATAAAGAGTTACCGTATTCTTTACTAAAAATTCCCCTGACGCGTCTCACGATAGGAAAAACAAATTATTTGGTATTTGCCTTAGTGGTGATATATCTAATGTTCCAAATTCCTCCTAGAATATTGATCAATGGTTACTTGAAAAAATGAACCTTAAAAAAAGTTTTCGAGGGGATAAAAGAGAAAATAACATTTTCTGGAACAACAATCGAAGTGGAAATTTTGTGACCAATTGTTCAAACTCCGGTAGAAAGTAACTTAACTTTCTTCACATTATATATACAATTATATTGATATTGTTTTCTTATTGATTAATCAGAATGCTTCTTAAACTTCTCGCTACGAATTCTGATAGCATAATGTTTGTTTTGCAAACATTTGAAAGTCATGAATTTATCCACTATAATTCCAGTCTCACAACAGAAAACATGCGGGCAAAGCCTTTGTTCATTACAAAGTCTTGTATGCTCATGTATATATTCTCCAAGTCGATATATTTCAGGGATTATTGCAGATACTACGCTGTTTGTATAATCGCCGTAGTGGCTTAGACAAACTTAACCACAGAAATCAGTAGTAGAAGCTGATCCTCGAGCCAGACTGTCAACGCTCGGTAAAGATGCTTTCTGGAAATCAAATCTACTTGAACTTCATTAAAGGAAGATTTCATTGTAACACACACATATAGAAGATCAAAGAAAGCATACTAAACACATCTAAATAAACATTAGCAATGAATATCCAATTCATCTATGTTTCCTGGCATGTCAGTTTCAAAATGTTATTGTGCTTGCAGAATAACAAATTTCTGCTCAGGTATTTATATTTGACTTATTTATTATAGTCACATGGAAAACAGCCAGATGATAGAAGTATCCTGTAAAGGTGTTATATTTTGATGCAAAAAATAAATAAATAAACACGATACACATTTATTAAGAGTGTTGTTCTTTTTTCTAAATCTAGCACACTGTTTAATGAAAATATGTTTTCCTTCTATTTGTTCCATATGAAAAGTTTTAACTAAGAATTTTGTTTTTAACTAATAATACTCCACCATGTAGGAAAGATTTATAGTGTGGTTGGAATACTATTGTTATACACTCTTATAATTCTTGAAACTCCCTAAGGGACTACATAAAGAATTTAGTGTTTGACAATATAATAGGCCTAATACGAATGTCTTATGACAAGTATAATAGTAATCATTCTTCGTCGGTTTGTAAAAGGTGTACACACCATAACAATTATTGTTGTATCAAATGACTTACATAAATAGTGTTCCGACCGGTACTGTGTTTCTTGTATCCCAACAGGTCTGAAGAGCTCTGAATTAGGCTAAAGACGTCGTCGGCAATGTAAATAACAAATATAGTGTGGTTGGGATACTATCATTATACGCTTTTCTAATTATTGAAATTCCCTAAGAGATTAGATAAAGAATTTAGTGTTAAAAAAGTTAAAAAATTTAATAACATAATACTAATGTCTTATGACAAGTATAATTGTTTTCGTTATATTGTTAGTGTTGAAAAAAGTTTTTTTTGTAAATGTACAATATTAACAAAGGCATTGCGTATGACTTCAGCTTTATTCGAAGTGTTTTAGTGACATATAACATTATTGGTAACCATTCGTAATGTGCTTCTTTCGGGTATATCTGTAAAAGGGAAAAGTTTGAACTTTTTAAACAAAACAAATAATCTGTGAATATAAGTAATGTAACAGTAAGAGCAACAAAAGCTCACTTATTTATTTCCACTATAATACATATATATTATACATTTAAGTGGGGTGGCTTCGAATTTGTTGTTTAGGATATACATATATGCATATATATATATATACTTCCGCATTTATTTGGCATCGATATAGCCCATATTCGATATAAAATGTTTCAGAAGTCGCCCAACAATAACAAAATTGTTTGTGTGGACAGAAACTTATCTAATTATGATTAAGGTAGTATTTTTGTAGG
>NW_013665669.1:299574-305446 GCF_000517525.1 Limulus polyphemus | reverse complement strand
CATAAAATCAGAAACTGTGCTATACGACATGTAGGGTCACAAATAATGTCATAGTTTATACTTCCTTAAATCAAGTACGGTATTATAATGTAGGGTCACAAATAATGTCATAGTTTATACTTCCTTAAATCAAGTACGGTATTATAATGTAGGGTCACAAATAATGTCATAGTTTATACTTCCTTAAATCAAGTACGGTATTATAATGTAGGGTCACAAATAATGTCATAGTTTATACTTCCTTAAATCAAGTACGGTATTATGTAGGGTCACAAATAATGTCATAGTTTATACTTCCTTAAATCAAGTACGGTATTATAATGTAGGGTCACAAATAATGTTTATACTTCCTTAAATCAAGTACGGTATTATAATGTAGGGTCACAAATAATGTTTATACTTCCTTAAATCAAGTACGGTATTATAAAAATGTATATTTATCTCGAGTCAGATAATCAATTTTGTGAAATGAACCTTTACAAAAGCATCTTAAATTAATAAATTTAACTTTCTCTGAGTTTGAGAAACTTTCTTGTAATTTCAATAGAAAGTTTGATTTTTACTTTACTTGCAGAACCTACAAATATCGTAGTGTCTAAATTATATTTGCTCATGTTTATCGAAACTAAAATATGTTTGTTTTTCTAGCTTGTCATAAACTACAAGTGTTTCATTTTAAGATAAAAACCGAACAGACTATAGCTGAGGCCTGTTGACATTTTTTTTTAATTTGCTCAGGGCTAATAAAAGTCTTTACTGTGTACTGATTTCATTATTCTTTGTACATAAATCAACTTACTGGAAGGAATTTCATCAGGGTACTTTTCATTAGATATTCAAACACAGTTAAATGTGTTACTAAACACAAACATAATCTCTTGTTAAAAACATAAATTAATGGTATCAGCTTCAACTGCTTACATTATAAAGGTTTCAACAGCCTATTTAGTTTTAATAATATTCAGTTTCTTTAATCTTTCGTTGCTTGTCAACTCTTGTATGTCAGTCCTGTCATATCTTTTATTTTTAAGCTGAAATTACATGAGCATTCATATATATATATATATATATATATAATATATTCTAGTAAATATATTTGACATCCGTTCCCGCCCCCCCCCAGTGTGTCACAGCGGTATGTTTGCGGGCTTATACTGCTAGAAACCGGGTTTCGATACCCCTGGTGGGCAGAGCACAGATAGGCCTTTGTGTAGCTTTGTGCTTAATAATAAACAACATATCCGTTTCCGTGAACTTTCGGGCAAAATATATAATGACTGGATGAGTGGGCTGTTTGTGTCAGTTTCTTCCCTAATTTAGTATGAGCAAAGTTTTGTTTATCAATTCTATATACACGGTTATCAATCGGATCACAAATTATCAGACAAATACAGTTAGTGCTAGAATACAAACAGTTGAAACGAAATGTTTGCAACAACAAGTGCTGTGGTATCCATGAATGAATTACAGTCGATCACTAGAAAATGTACAAGTACGCATAAGAAATAGCACTGGTTACATAAAGATATTCATATGAAACTAAATATTTGCAACAACAAGTGCTGTGGTATCTATGAATGAATTACAGTCGATCACTAGAAAATGTACAATTACGCATAAGAAATAGCACTGGTTATATAAAGATATTCATATGAAACTAAATATTTGCAACAACAAGTGTTGTGGTATCTATGAATCAACTACAGTCGATCACTAGAAAATGTACAAGTACGCATAAGAAATAGCACTGGTTACATAAAGATATTCATATGAAACTAAATATTTGCAACAACAAGTGCTGTGGTATCTATGAATCAACTACAGTTGGTCACTAAAAAACTTACAAGTACGCATAAGAACAAAGATAACATTTATTACATAAGGATATTCATATGAAACAGAATTACTATGTAACATTTATGGCGCAACGAAAGTGTCATGTCAAGAGGCATAAACAAGTTAATCTTACATGTTTCAGACAGCTAAACCTTCGTTGCGCCAAAACACGTTGCAGGATAATTTAATTTTATAACGTTTGCACGAGCGGGCTATGTAAAAGTTTAAATATATATTTATCGTTTAAAAGTTTTGAGTGATCAAAAAAAAGATTGTCTGTCAACACACCAGGTAACTATTTTTTTATTTCCTTGATATCTGGTACTTTTGCTAAAACATCAGCTATTGCTTATATTGATAAATACCTGTACTGGTATTTGTAAGGGATTAGTACGTGTTTTGCTAATAATTTCTAGCCAACATTTTAATCATCCAATTCACACCAGCGACTGTACTTTAAGAATGCTTCTACTTCATATTATACTTAATGAAAATAAATATATTGCCAAAAGCTTTAAACTAACTATCAAAGCCTAAAAATTAGTAATTTAACAATAGCATTGTTAAAGCTAGCACTCTAAAGCATAAAAAAAAGATTAACTCGAACGTGTCTTACAATCGTAAAAGGTGTAGCGATAAGTAAATTTTAGTTAACATAGAACCTTTAGTTGCGACAACAAAATAAAAGCTGCATTTGTTGATAGATTTTATTCACTACGTCACCTCCTGTATAACGCATACTGTAGATAAAGACTCCATTAAAACTCAGATATCTGGAATATGTCTCGTCTTTTCCATTACTCATTATCAAAAAGGAAAAACAATTAATTCAGTTATTAGCTCGTTGAATCTTAGTTTATTGCAGCATTAAACGTATACATTTCATATGTTTTCAGCTAGAAAACTAGATGATATTACCACCTACTAATTATAATTAGGTACTTTTCTGCTCTTTCTTCTTTTTAGCTTTTCCGAAGATCTGACTTAGAAACATTACATACGGTTCAAAGGATTTTGTGATGAACCAGTTCTTTCCTGCTGTTATTACAGAACGTTTATATTACGTTTTTAAAGATCCCAACCGAAATAATTGGTATATAATGATTAAGGAAAGAAAATGCTGCTCTATCTTCTTCTAATGGTTGCCGAAAGAAATATAATAGCCTGATCAATAATAACATATAAGTTTTAAACCTCTATCGTTCAAAATGTAAACAGCTCAGTTCAAAAAGGACCTTTATAAGTACAGTCCATCAGTTTTTACATATAGAAAACAACCACTAATACAGGAATCATGAGAAGAGACAGCTGATGAAAACAAGAACATTTCGGATATCGATATCTTCAAACTTAATGATATTTCTGATAGATATTTGTTTTGTAAAAGAAATGGAGCTACGAAAAAAATGTACAGTGGCTCGATAATGTCTAAAAGATATAATGGTGTGCTTTAAACTCTAGAAACTATTACCGGCTTTAACATTTGTCCCCCAGGAGATCAGCGATAAGTTTATGGAATTAGAGCGCAAAAATTCGGGATTCTATTCCCCGGAGTGGGCAGAGCGCAAATAGCCCATTACGTAGCTTTGCACTAAATCAAAACAAATATTTAACGTACATATAAAAGTTAGTCTCATTTACAAAAATGGACAATAATCGTATTTGCTAATAATAAAAAACTACAGTCAGTAGAGCATTTTGAACGTTAACTGTTGAATATTTATAGAGAGTTAAATATAACGCTTATCATAATTCAAGTTATAGGTACAGAAATATTACAATTCTGTTATATTGATTTGACATAGGATACAGTCAATTTCCTTTAAAAGTAAAAACTTCAATTTGATATAGTTTTATCTACTTCAGAATATTTTTATTTAACCAATGTTCCCTAGTCCTATAATAATTCTTCCATAATTCTATACTTAACTATACTCTGATTACCGCTGCAAAATGTAAATATTCTTTTGATTACTAAGCTGGGAGGGTCGGGCGTCCGAGTGTTTATTGTTTTCGGCTTCTTACTACAGAAACGCACTCGGCATTTGAAGCCATGCGTGCGCTATAAGAATGACTGTCAAACCCTACTATACGATGAGACAAAATCAGACCAAAAGTTAACCCTAAGTACCGTTGAGTAATTGCCTGCTCTTCAGCCTATCAGTTCAGAATTATGGACGGCTATGCGTATGTAGCGCTTTGTGTAGTTTTCGTAATAATTGAGAAACTAAACTACGTGTGTTAATATATCAATGGAGTTAAACAATAAGACAGTGAGGGAAAGAGTGGTGTGTATGTTTAACAAATATGTTGTTTAAAAAAATTTGGATTTTTACTTTCCGTTTCTTGGTTTCTAAAGGCTTGTAACATTGAAAGCAAGGGGCGCAACTTTTTCATTATTTTAAAATTAACACCTGTGTAAATGAGTAACTCATTGTTTTAACTAGTCTTATAATATTTCAAATTAATTTTCAGTTTACAAAAAACGTAAGATCTCAGACATTGCAAGTAGATATCTAAGTGTAAATAAAGACGTTAACACAACTAATAAACTGCTGTATTTCCAGCGGAATGAGAGGTTTCTGCCTGGGTTATCTTTAGTTTTTACCTTTGGCCTAAGCTTCTCGTGGTGCGAGTTAAAGTTTTTTGGTAATATTTACGTCAGGTTGCTAAGCAACTTATATTTTTCCGCTTTTCAGAACGTTGGAAAATCTGTGTGTCCTTTTTATTCGTAAACTATTGTTGTTTTATGGGATTATATATGGAGCTTTAATAGAAAACGTCTATAGGTTTAATTAAGGAGTTCTTACAGCTCTGGACGTATTGGTCTGTGAAGAGGTTTTTAAGATCGGAAGGTACTTCAAATCGTGACCAGGCTTATATTTCGAAGAGGAATGGACTTAGATAGAGAAACGTATAACCTAGTTAAGTTTTAAGAAAGCAAACTGTTTAACTGAAATACATAATGTGATATCTTATTGTTGTTTTAAAAGATTGATAATGAATAAAGTGCTAGATCTAGCACTTAATTAAGTGTTAAAAGTATTAAAATAAAGACATTCTTGTTTTAAAAGCAGCAAACGATAAAAAAAAGATACGAATCAACATAAAAGTAAGCGTCTGAGATGGTATATATATATATAAATAGAAAGTTATTTATGGGTTTTTCATACTTTTTTTGTGTCTGTGGTTTGTGTGTGTGTGTGTGTTTTGTGGTAAAGCACACACACACACACACTTCTTCCGCCAAATTCCCTTGGTTTAGTAGATGTCTGATGCGTCCCTGGACAGAAAGATAAAAAGAACACAACAGACATCAACATCAGTGGGTTTCCTCACTTACTTTTGAGCTACAAAGAAAGATTTGGAGAATATATCTAAATGAAGTCAAACTTACACCGTTTTTTTTACGCTTCCAATATCACGTATTTATAGCTACTAGTAAAATGTCTTTCCACTTTCACGGGAGTCTGTGGTCTCTAAGAAGTCAGCAAGTTGATACAATCTTAAAAGACACTTAAGCTCAAGATTAGATAAAATTATTTGAAAACATAAATTCATTTATTGTTGTTTAGTGTCAAGAGTACGACTTGTTCAGTGATTTTTGGATTCTATTTACTAAAATGGAACTACTAACTGTAAACAAACGTAATGACATAGTGAAATTAAAAAATGAAGGTAAGCGTCTATCTACACACTCGTTACCTGAATCACATAAAACTCCATGATAATCTAGCCAAATATTCAACACAGTCATCTGGTTACAGGTAATGAGTTTGACTGTATCTTCAACTGACTGTTCTGGTTTCAGCTATTTTTCAGCTCATTCCTGTGGATGCAGACTAATCATTTGACCAAGCCTTCAATCTACTCATATGGCTACATGTAAGTCATTTCACCATACCGTCAACTGCCTCTTCTTATTACTGATAATTCGTTGTACTTTATCTTCAAATCACTCTTCAGTTGCAAGCTAATATTTTGACTAAGCCTTCAATCTACTCATATGGCTACATGTAAGTCATTTCACCATACC